>NW_013666476.1:314590-340776 GCF_000517525.1 Limulus polyphemus
CCGAAGACATACCGCTGTGCCACTGGAGGGCACAATTTTTGTAAAACGGTTACATTTTTTTACGATAACAGTTTAAGTCCCATCTATCGGGTTTAAATAATCAACCAATACATTTATCAACCCAATAACAAAAGGTTTTCGACAGAGAATATACTTGAGAACCTGCTTTGGATTTAATAGGATTTATAATTAATTTGATATTATATGTGAACGATTACCTTTTTTTTGCTGTTTTTCCTTAATGATTTGCTGAAATAATTGTTTGTTTGTTTGTTTTATACTTCGCTCAGGGCCCACCGCTGCCTTAACTGGCACTGTATGCGAATTATTTTGAATTATTTTGTGAACCTGTTCTTGTCTTTAAGCATAATTTGTAACTATGTTGGAATCGTTATAATTATGTATTATTTTGGTTTAGAAGAACTGGTTGATTTAATTAATCAATAATTTTTCATGTAACCCAAATACCAATAACATTCGTCTGTGGATACAAATAACAAACACTAGAATACCAGACTATTATATATTTTGTTCTCTACTTCATTAATTTCTTCAACCGATTTCATGACTTTAAAGGTAACTCTTCAGGATATAATTTTACTGAGAATGTATAACAAAACATTCAGATACTGGTTTTTAATTAAACATAAATAATCGAAAATAAATACATAAATTTTCCAAATTTTCGATCTTTTCTATAATACGTTCTTAGAATTGCAATTAAATGACTAATTAATGAAAAACAAAACTTATTTCTAAGAACGTAATGTACCTTTTAGAATGTGTAAATTGTGTGTAAATTTCGATCTTTTCTATATTACGTTCTTAGAATTGCAATTAAATGACTAATTAATGAAAAACAAAACTTATTTTTAAGAACGTAATGTACCTTTCAGAAATTGTAAATTGTGTGTAAATTTCGATCTTTTCTATAATACGTTCTTAGAATTGCAATTAAATGACTTATTAATGAAAAACAAAACTTATTTCTAAGAACGTAATGTACCTTTTAGAATGTGTAAATTGTGTGTAAATTTCGATCTTTTCTATAATACGTTCTTAGAATTGCAATTAAATGACTTATTAATGAAAAACAAAACTTATTTCTAAGAACGTAATGTACCTTTTAGAATGTGTAAATTGTGGTGAATTCTATAATGGTGAAACAGATAATTTTAGATTAAGGATAAATTTAACTACGTTCCATGTTAGATGTCCAGAAAAAAAGCTCACTATATGCCAAGAAACAACAACATTGTAATGAATATATTTTGAAAAAAAAAAAGAATCTAAAATAATCTTATTTTCACGTTTTCCCTTTTTGGACATGTAATGTAAAACATAAGAGATTATTTCCCGAAAAATATTTTATAATTTTTTGGCGCCACTTTAAATAGAAGTAAGAGAACAGAAGTAACAGGCTGTGCAAAGTCAGTAGGAATTGCGAAACCGTGAAAAATATTACTGAGATTTATAGAAAAGACAATATAGTAAGAAAGATGTATGAAATTATGAAACAAAAAAATGCATTTATAATTAGATTTAAATTTAAAAATGAAAGCATATTAGATAAACTTTAACTAATTTTATTTATTTTTGAGCACTTTTAATATACTTAATTTATACATGGAGAATATTATGTGTTTGTACATTTGGAAAGTGTATGTATTTAATTTAGATTTTATATTTGGTTGAAAAACGCTAGTTTAACGTTTCTGTTATAGATTCTCAGTAAAATTATATCCTGAAAAGTGACCTTTGAAGTCACGAAACCGATTAAAGAAATTAATAAAGAAGAGAAAATCTGAAAAGTCTGATATTCCAGTGTTTTGTGATATATATATATATATGTATCAGTCAAGCGGTAGCACTGCCTGTGTAAGGATAGCTCAGATTGTTCATTGAAATGGTATTTTAAATATCTTCTCAATAGGTCATCAGAACTTTACAATACTGTACAGTGTTTCCTTTTATAACCTTATATATGTAATGACTGAGTCACAAGTTCCGGGAGTGTCTGTAAATATAGCAAAAAGTAGAAATATGCTGCTCCTTTAGAAAGCTCATTTACAGGAATTACCAGCCAATAATAGATAAACAATATACATTACAGTTGGAACCTCATTGTATTTACAACTTAGTTATGCATGTCTATTGAAACACTGCATTAAAAAACAACAACAAGCAAACAAGTAAAGAAAAAACTTTTCCAAAGAGGAAGTAAATGTACCGATGACTAATATCAGGTAAGAATTAACATATAGCAATATATATATGTAACTATTCAATCACAATTGCGTTTAATTTATTATTTTTTTTGTCTGTTAACATTCTACTACAAAGTGTGCCTGTGCTGTTATGTAGCGATGATGCAACTGCCATCCCTATTATCTTGTTTGCATTGTTTTTGAAGTATTGATATTAGCCATCCCTACATTTACTTCCTTTTTCGAAAAGTATTTTTTCTTTACTTGTTGCCCCTCAGAGGCAATATTTCTGCGGACTTATACCGTTAGAAACGGGGTTTCGATACCAGTGGTGGGCAGGGCACAGAAAACTCTTTGTGTAGCTTTTTGCTTAATAACAAACAACAACAACAACAACAACTTTACTTGTTTTACAAATATATGAATTGATGGACAACTAGTAAAATGAATGGGTGGTAGATAATTAGATAGACTGAATTTAGAGAGTCAAAATAAACCGAATAAATCTGAATGTTAGGTATTTATATTCAAATAAATCATATAATGAATCTTAAAGTCCAATATATTGAACAAAAAATAACTTGCCGCCAAAACTACTCAGTGGGTGCTGGATATCAATTTAAACTTATATTGTACGTTGTGATATCATTCTGATCCAATGATTCCTAACAACTAGGGAACAATAAGGAATATGCCCCATAAAAGTGTCTATAAAGGGGGAAACTAAGCCATTGAGTCAATACAAACAGCTAAACTATACCACAACTAAAAAACTGCTGTTCCTGAGAGACACACAAAAGTTAAGAATAAGCTAATTGAAGGAAACACTAAAACGGCATGCCCGTATAGAACAAAGCTATAGATCAGTCATGGTTTTGATTGTAATCAATGCTGAATTGAAAAAGAAAGTTCTTATTTCCTTCTCTAAACAAAAGACACAGTGTCGTGTTTTAGTTAATTTCAATTAACCTTAACGACAGAACTCCGCTCCCAGTTTTTCACTTGTTTCTTAGTTGAGTGAAAATTCAAGTCCAGCTTCAAATAAGATATTAATTTCAACAGAATGGGCACTGATTGAGAAAAAAAAACAACAACAACTAACATTAACATCGACGTTCCAAGCAAGAAAACATATCTTGTGCAACCTGAAACTGTTACTGAATTATTTAGTTTTCAGACACAAAACACATTATGCTTTGTTGAACTACAAGCTTTTAACTCTTTCGTTGAAGCCTTCTTTCAACCGGTATATTGTATGTAGCAACTGTTGCACTGTAAACGTCTAAGAATTACTGTCTTTGAGTTACTGTTCCGATGTGTTCGAGATTGGGAATATCACTAGCTTGTACTACTACAGCCTGAAAAATTTTTTGTTGTGATATCAGTTTTGGCAGCAAAAATATAACCTTTACCCTCTATAGTTTATTCTCTTAGAATTGTGGTTTTAATAAAATTCAGATGTGCCAGTTCCGTGCTCTTGAATTACTAATTTATTAGCAAGCAGATGCAGTAGGTAATTTAATTATTCTTTTAAACTCATTATACTTCAACCTGACGAACTAATAGGTCGAAATAGGGCATCCTACTTGATCATGTGTTGTAACTAAATCAAAGTTAAGCTCATATTTTGAGCTTTCTACGAAAGGTGGGGCACGCACTACGTACGACAATATAACGACTAAAACTAGTTAGAGATAAAATTTGAAATGTATGTCTTAGATCAAAATATCAAAGAAAGTGCAAAAATGTAATTTCAAGGAAAATGTAATTCGATAAAAAGTGGATTGTTTGTTTGTTTTGAATTTCGCGCAAAGCTACACGAGGGCTATCTGCGGTAGCCGTCCTTAATTTACCAGTGTAAGTTTGTTTGTTTGAAGTTAAGCACAAAGCTACACAATGGGGTATCTGGGCTCTGCCCACCACGGGTATCGAAACCCGGTTTCTAGCGTTGTAAGTCCGCAGACATACCGCTGTGCCACTGGGGGGGTGCAGCAGTGTAAGACTAGAGGGAAAGTAGCTAGTCATCACCACCCACCCCCAACTCTTGGGCTATTCTTTTACCAACGAATAGTGGGATTGACCGTCACATTATAACGCTCCCACGTCTGACAGGGCGAGCATGTTTGGTGTGACGGGGATTCGAACCCGCGACCCTCAGATTGCAAGTCAAGTGGAGATAACATTTTTTTTTTAAATAGGTTAGTCACTGAAAACATTTTTCTTTTGATGTTTTTCACTTTTCCTTTTAAATATTGTTTTCTTATATGTTACGGACTGACTCTAATTATGAATTTTTCTTTTGATGTTTTTCACTTTTCCTTTTAAATATTGTTTTCTTATATGTTACGGACTGACTCTAATTATGATCTTTACCTTCCAGACCTGATAAAGATTTAGTTCATCGAAACATACCGGTCCTACACTTTCACCAAGAAAAATATCTAACAAAACGTATAGACGCTACATAGCAGTCTGATTTACGTTTTACAAACTATGATAATGGGTTTAAAACATCTACCCCCACTGTACGTAATGACAAACCTTAAGGTCCACGAATTTAAATAAAAAGTAAGATAATATGTAAAGTATTTAATAAGTGTTGTATAACAGTTCATAAAAATATGTTTGTGTGTATGTATGTATGTATGTATGTATGGATTTATATAATAAATGAGTATTGTTTTAATTATGCACAAAGCTACACAAGGGCTATCTGTGCTCTGCCCACTACGAGTATCGAAACCCGGTTTCTAGCGTTGTAAGTCTGCAGACATGCCGCTGTGCCACGGGGGGGGGGGGGCTCATAAATGAGTAACTTGTCCAGTTTTTAAATGAGGCCCAATATTAGAAAACGAGGGGTGAACAATATACTGTGTGTGTGTAAATACCCGAACTATTTAATGATCTAACGTTTATATACAAATGAATAAAGAATGCTGAGCATCAAGTAGATTCAATTAGCACATAGACTAGAAGAGTCCAAGCCAAAAGTTAGTAATACTGGAGCATAATGTGTTTCTTTAAAACCAGATTGGTGAACATCGATGAATATCTTATATTGCTTTTCTAGTTTATGATGCTATTCGATATCGTTATAATGTTTTTATAATGATGATTAAAGTGATTTAGACAGTTGTAAAGAGGTGTAGCCGTTATTCACTCACCGGAGCTTGGAGTTATTGGGTGCGAACCATTCGAAGAAATAAGGTCTGACTCATTAAATGCAAGAAAGCGGGGCTTTAAATGTAGTAATTCATCTCGAATGTGCAATGAAACTGCACTTGGTTATCTGAGAAAAGCGAAGTGACTATTTTTATATCATTTTCCACTGTATTCGCTGAAGTTGGGTTAAATAGATGATCGAGTTTTTCAAGTTTGGAAGCAAAACACTATATATATATACAGTTAGAGACAGAAAGAGATAGATATGAAAGTTCTTAAGTTATTTTTTTTTGTAAATTAAATAACAAAACATCTATTGACTCAATCCATTTTTTTTGTTGCTAAAATGAATTATCAACATGTTTTTAGAAGGACTTTAAATAAACGAAAGTGTAGTATAAAGGAACCCAAGTTCGCTTCTGTATTTGAGTCGTGTGGTGAAAGTCTAAACACGTACGTTTACCGAAGAGACTGGTATGTCTAAGAGTAAATGGTTACCCCGACAGTGGAAGAAATAGATGATATTTATTCTTACTGGAAACGAAAAATTTCATTAAGCTTCTGTGGCTAGATCTATAGCCAGGGCCTCACATCCCTCGTGACATCATCAGGCAATAGCGTTTTAGTGCACACAAGCATGCATCATTAAGCCCCTCACGAAACATCTACAGAAGTAGAAGCATTGTTCGACCCTCCTCCATCAGAAAATTGCCGCTCGGAAACCAAGGAAGAACAAGAACTTCAGAGATGTTCCGAATTTCAAAATGCTTTCCTGACAAATGGTTTAGAGGAACGTACAAAAATAATGTAATTCTATGTGCATAATACCATTATAAAAGATCTATGGAAAAACATTCATGGAATAAAAGAACATTGCTATTTAAATAAAGTAAATCTTTATAAAATTCAAAAGTTGAAAAGTTTTCGTTATTCACGGTACAATTGTTAATAGAAATACATAAATGAATGGTGAAGATATCAACTTCCTCATGATATAATATGTTGTTAGAATGAACGTATAGACTAGAGTTTTCAAGGTTCCATCTTTTTATTACAGATTTCTTTGCGACAGTGGCAACAGAATTTCGAACCATATAAACTATCGGCTGATCACTTTGCTATAATGACTAATACCAGCTGACGTTATCGTAGAGAACTGCGCATGCCTAACGGATCTCGGATCAAGCGCGTGCCAGACCGCGAGGAGCACAATGCGTGGTGTCTAACATGGCGACACTACACAACGGAGTACTAGAGCCCGCCAATCGTCTGAATAGCTCGCAGAATTTTTACGAGTCTGCGATACCAGTTAAGGATCATGATTCTATAAAGTTATTTGTAGGACAAATCCCTCGAAATTTAGACGAGAACGACCTGCGACCGTTGTTTGAACAGTTTGGGAAGATCTTCGAATTGACTGTACTAAAGGACAAATATACAGGCATACACAAAGGTAAAGTTATTTGACAGTTATCAAGTTTTCAAAAACTGTTATATTAGTGAATAATTCAAACTTTACTTTTTGCAGTATCAAGGCTTTATGCTTGCGAAGAATTAGATTGCAATAACAACTGGTTGAAAGTCCAATTGTTTGGTATTACTTACCGGAGTTCGATGCAACACACTGTTGACAATGTTCGCACGAGCATCGCTTGTGGTGTGAACGCTAACACAGTGTGACTGCATGAGAACGAGTCGACCAGCTGAGTTTTATTATTACTTTTTGTTTCTGTATTCGGTTGCCAACGGTGTTTCGAAATATTAATAATTGTTATTGGAGCAATATGCACGTCTGTCAAATTGTCTAGTAGTGATACGTTAAAGGTAAAGAACAAACCAAGAAAAACTTTGACAAACTGTAGTTTCCCGGGTGAAAATAAAGGCGGATTTAAAGATCAATTATCACACATGTGAAAGAAAAAAAAACACAAGAAAATCACTGTCTGATGAAGTAATACTAAATGCAGCTATTAGAGAATTGACAGTCATTGAAAAATGATCGAAATGATTGGGGTTGAAAACTGTTTGATTGATTTTTCGGGGAAGTATTTTTCCCCCGGTAATTTCATGTTCTGTTAATGATACTCACGCAGATTGAATTTTCTCGTTTTTATCTGGCTTTTTTTCTTACTTTTAGACAAATCTGATTTTCGGTAATGACACACCGAAAATCAAGCTTAGCTAAATCTGTTGACAATACGACATCTGATACACCGATTATCATTTCCGAGAACTAAATTTAACTAAATCTTTGGACTCGATACATCTGATACGCCGATAATAATTTACGAGAATTAAACTTAAATCAGTTGACTCGATACGACATGTGATGCACCAAAAATCAAGCTTATCTAACTATGTTGACGATACGACATCTGATACACCGATAATAATTTCCGAGAACTAAATTTAACTAAATCTTTGGACTCGATACATCTGATACGCCGATAATAGTTTACGAGAATTAAACTTAAATCAGTTGACTCGATACGACATGTGATGCACCAAAAATCAAGCTTATCTAACTATGTTGACGATACGACATCTGATACACCGATAACCCAGATGTCGTATCAAGTCAACAGATTTAGCTAAGCTTGATTAGCGATATATCAAATTTCGTATCAAGTCAACAGATTTAGATGAGCTTGATTTTCGGTGTCCAGATGTCTATCAAGTCAACAGATTTAGCTAAGCTTGATTTTTGGTGTATCACATGTATCGTCAACAGATTTAGCTAAGCTTGATTTTCGGTGTGCCAGATGTCGTATCAAGTCAACAGATTTAGCTAAGCTTGATTAGCGATATATCAAATGTCGTATCAAGTCAACAGATTTAGCTAAGCCTGATTATCGATGTATCAGATGTCGTATCAAGTCAACAGATTTAGCTAAGCCTGATTATCGATGTATCAGATGTCGTATCAAGTCAACAGATTTAGATAAGCTTGATTCTTCTTGTTTTTGTCTGGCTTTTTCTATTAGATAAATCTGATTTTCTGTAATGATTATCGGTGTTTCAGATGTTGTATCAAGTCAACAAATTTAATTAAGTGTAATCCTTTGAAATGATTATCAGTTTATCAGATGTGTCGTCAACAGATTTAGATAAGCTTGATTTTCGGTGTATCACATGTACCGTGAACAGATTTAGCTAAGCTTGATTATCGATGTATCAGATTTCGTGTCAAGTCAACAGATTTAATTAAGTGTAATTCTTTGAAATGATTATCAGTTTATCAGATGTGTCGTCAACAGATTTAGATAAGCTTGATTTTCGGTGTATCACATGTCGTATTGACTCAACAGATATTTTTCTTGTGGTATGATTTCACAAAGCAAAGAATATACATTTTTTGTTGCACAAATTGGTATCTTAGAATGATGTGATGAACGTCAGTCAGGTCCTCACTATTAATCTTTACCATATACTCAAGTCACTGTCTCGATGCTCCACATTTTCCCATTTCTCAAAAGAAAAAATGTTAGTCAGAGTACGAAAACGGAAGGTATATGCTGCTTAGAAAAATATTTCTGCCATGTTTATACGTAAAGACGAATACAATATATTATCTTATAAACACATGCGTATACAGACAAGTGTCATATCTCACAGTTTTGTTTCATAAATATCATATCCTGTAGTCGACTTGTACATCCCACATTATCGACCTTGCGTAGCGTTGTAACTTGTTACGTTGTTGAAGTCTCACGCAACTCTTGCGCTCTATTTGACGATTCCCAGTTGGTAACGAAGTACCGTTACGACATGATATGACTAAATTATCAAGTAGTTTTGGTACTCAAACATGAAACCGTTTTAATAAACCTTTGTTTTCAGAATAAGACAAAGGTTCAGTAAGTGAGCATTACTAATTACAGAATAATGTTGTTTCTACGAGTTAGTTAACTAATTTACACAATAAACTAAACATCTGTGGAATGAACATTTCAAATCGTGGGATAGTACTGGTATGATAAAACGGAACATTATGTTTCAAAATACAACTTAAATTGCGCTGGGAATAATTCAGATTACAGATTATATACATGGGCGTCCGAAGAATTTATTCAAGGTTGGGGGGAGGGGCAAGCCATCGCAAAACGCAGGATAACTTTGGGGAAAAATCCATTTATTGCGGTCCTCTGGCTGATTATAGCTTATTTATGTACATCTAATTTCGCCATTAGCATTGAAATAGTGCTATTTTCTAAAACGTTTTTTAAGTTAATTATTCAAATAAATTTTCTCCTGAAGTTCCAGGGGTGAGGTAAATGCTCCCCTTTTCCCCATCCTGCGGATGCCCATGAAATTTATATATATATTCGTAAACACTTTTCTAAATTAGAAATTTGTCTTAATAAGCGAGCGTTCCATAATTACAGAATTAAACGTTTTTACAAGTACATTAGTTCCTAAAATAAAACTAACCACCAATAAGTGAACATTTCAAACTATTTAGATTAAGTTAAAAAAAGTTTTCAAAGTTAAACTTATGATAATTTGAAACCATAGAATAAAACTTCCAAATAAAATGCCCCCCAGTGGCACAGCGGTATGTCTGCGGACTTACAACGCTAGAATCCGGGTTTCGATACCCGTGGGCAGAGCACAGACAGCCCATCGTGTAGCTTTGTGCTTAATTACAAAACAAACAAACAATCCAAATAAAATAATTATTTAGTAAATGAGTTAGTGCATGAATGAGTTAGTACATCAGTTACCAAACAAACTAAAACTGATATTTAATAAGCGAATATTTCTAATTTCAGAATAAAATTGTTTTTAATTCTTAGTGATGAGTTCGTATAGTGATTCCAAACTAGCTAGTTCCAGTGGCGTAGAAAGTGGGGAGCTAGTGGGGCCGGGGCCTCAGTTTTCAATATGTGCTAGTAAAAATGCACCAAGATTAGGAAAATTAATCTCAGGAAAAGCAGGGGAATACATAAAATTTAATCCAGAACCCAAGAGCTTCCTCGGATCTTGGCCTTAATGGGTACGCCTGTGGCGCACATTCCTTCTATTGGCCCCCACCTCACTTTTAATTTGTCGTCTTCACCTCTGAGTTCCGCTTCCAAAATGTTATGTATCATTTCGTATAACATTAACGTTGTAAAGTGTTTTATATCACATTGTCAAACAAAACTTTTTTTTTTAACCGTCTTGTGGACCGTCGGTTTTGAACCGTTGAGTTAGAACACGAGTTTCAAAGTGATATTACACTTTAATTATTGAACATTTCAGATTACAAAGTTTGAATAAGTTAATACATTAGTATTTAAAATAAAACTAAGATATGACGAACGAACATTAAAAAGTTATAACATAAAACATGTTTGGCGTATTGGTCAACCAGTTTTCGAAGCTAGTGCAAAGGCTTGGTGAATGAAACTTCCAAAATGACAGTCCATAATCAGTTTCACGAGTTTGTAAACCATTTTCTAAAAAAACAACAACAAATAAAACTGATTGAATAGAAAGTTCTAGCACTTATACACACATACATCTGTTCTTTAGTTGATATTTTCTAAGTAGCTTTTATGCGTAAAGAAAAATTGGAAGAATTATTAGGCCTTATTTAGAATTCTTCACAACCCAGATTCGAAAACGAGGCTGAAAATTTAACTTAGATGTTTGTTTGCAATTAAGCACAAAACTACGCAATGGGCTATCTGTGCTCTGCCCACCATGGGTATCGAAACCCGGTTTCTAGCGTTGTAACTCCGAAGACATACCGCTGTGCCACTGGGGGGGTGGGGCATTTCATTTAGAAACAAATAAGAAAATGACGTATAAATATAAACGTACCTGGATTATTTAATTAAATCGGAGTAAGTAAAATTCTGTGTACAAAACAGTCTCAGCGACCGATATTCGTAGTACCAGAAGACTAGAACGTTATTATTCACTGCCATAAGAACAAGAAGGTGTGAATACATAAAATAAGTTTATAGGAATAGAAATTTTAAAAGCTGCGGTGTACGCATTTTATGTTCAACTGCTGATAATGTAGACTTCTTTTACGTGAGTGATTTATGAAAAGGACGTGAGAAATTGGAGGAAGTCACGGCATCTTTCGTGACTGTAAGGTATACAAAACCAGTCTTCTTGTCAAAGTACCACTGCGATAACATGCGTTCAAAGATGAGAAACAATTACAGATACATAATATAACGATGACTGATCGTCTGCAAGTCCTCACTGTTCTTTTTCTTTACAGTGTCTCTCGTTTTTCAAGTACCAGGACACAAGAAAAAACAACATTTCAAATATTTTTTTATATATACACATACACAGTCCTAACTTATTGATTTCAAATGATTTGTTCAAGTTTAACTGTCCCATGATAATTATCGATCGATCGATCCACCCACCCATTCATTCATTTATTTACAGTTATCCGCATTTAAACACAGAGCTTCCCAGACAAGCACTTACAGTAACTGACATAGCAAAGAAGCGTGTTATTTCCTAGCAAGAAATACAACTAGTAAATTATTTGGTATTTTCATCCTGAACGATACCTTAAGCGACATACAAGTTAGAGACCCTATATCTCAGGCCTAGACATCTCTAGCTTAGAGCTATTGACTACAGGGTGAGCAACCAGTCAACAGCTCCCGATGTCAACAGGATTACTCTTAATCGAATAGATGGACCAACTCTCACATATATATATATAGCACTTCCACTGCTGTGAGTGCAAAATATGTCAACGACATATCGCATCTCGAACCTTCGGCCTTCCACTAGGCCACTCCCAACGCTAATAAATTATATCAAGTATAATTTAAAATATGAATTTTACTTTACATGCATCATTATGGAGTGGAACGTTGACAGAGTGATGGATACTGTAGTCATGTAGAGTGTCAATTAAAGGTGTGATTTTAAATGGGTAACTTTTAATAGGAACTAACAACTAATCCCTCAAAAACTGATTTATGTAACATCGGAAAACACGAGTAATACTTTGATCACGGGAAACATGAATTACAGAACACGTCCGTTCAGACATTCTTTGCTCCGTTTTGAGCCAAAGTTTGATTATAAACTGCAAACAGACGATTCCCAAATGTTAGAGTATTGTCCAAGAAAAACTCTTTAGTATGATATTCTGCCGTATGTCAGTTTTATTAGGCATAAGTTGTAGTGCTGTCCAGTGTTAAACCTGTACACATAACTAAATAATTATTGTCCAAGAAACACTCTTTAGTATGATATTCTGCCGTATGTCAGTTTTATTAGGCATAAGTTGTAGTGCTGTCCAGTGTTAAACCTGTACACATAACTAAATAATTATTGTCCAAGAAACACTCTTTAGTATGATATTCTGCCGTATGTCAGTTTTATTAGGCATAAGTTGTAGTGCTGTCCAGTGTTAAACCTGTACACATAACTAAATAATTCAAATCGATATTACTTTAAAATTGGAAATTATAACATGAACACGAAATTAACGGTGTTAAGGTATCGAGACGCAGACAGCCGCTAATGATCGTGTGTTGACAGTTCTCAAAAATAAAAAGGTTAACTAAATCATTAATAACTCGGGAGCATGCAATAGTTGTAGTATTCCGTGCTTATGTTATATGTAAATAAAGCTCGGTTTGCTAGTCTAGCTGATGTGATTTGTGACATAACATTGACTTTTCTCTGGCACAAATCTCAGAGAATCAGGTTCTTGTATAATATTAAGAGTTATATAGTACGGGTAGAGTGGTCTTTGTTGACTGGTTCTCTCAGTCTTCGTTGTTCACAGGCGATTCAGGGGTAAGGAAGGTTGAAGGCTAAGATTCGGGGTTCGATCCTCGCGGTGGACACAGCTTAGATAGATGAAGAAAAGAAAACCTGTAAAAATTTCGCACTTGATCATGATTGTATTCTGATATCTAAAAAAAGTCATACAAGTGGACATCTTGTAGTTATTGATGTGTAGTGTTATAGAAACGTTTAATTCGCGCTTCTTCACCAGGTCGCAATAATAGTTAGTTGTGCACGAGTGACTGTGAGCCTTCAAGTAAAATTGAAATAGACATAAATATGCTACAGATACCAGAAACGTAACAGTAGAGATGACTATAATAAATTGATTACTGCAAATAAATGTTTTCTAAACTTTACTAAAAACCATAACTTTGTTGAACGTATGTAAACAATATATGCTCTGACAGTGTATTATTCTCTAAAATTACTAAAATGTTTTAATAGCGTATCGTTTCGCGTGTTTTGCTGTAACGTCAAAAACATATTTGTATACTTTAAGTCTTGGTTTCGTATCGTGATTTGTGTTTTACACATAGACACAGACACACACATAGACACAAAGAAACACACAGTGGAACATGAAAAAAAGATATTTCATTTAAACGTTAGTAAATGGAAAAAACGTTTCAAGACATACCTGATGCATTAAAGTATCAAATATTTACATACGTATAGGTGAAAAAATACCTGTTTAAACCAAACATGAGGTGTGATATAAATGTTCGAAAGGGTGTACAAAAAACACCTTATAAGATTATGTTTTCATGAAAATTTAATAGTTTAACAGTAAATGTAACAAACTGGACGTTTCCCAATTGGTTAATTTTTTCACTCTTTTGTCCTCTACAAAATGACTTTCAAACACATTCTAATCGGAGTTCTTTGGTTAACTTTTCTCTCGGGTCCCATCTATTACCTTAGTCTGACTGGTAATAGTCTGTGAACTGCAATTATTTTCAGGCTCTAGGAATTTATTAAAACACCCAGTAGTTCTTGAGGTAAGCAAAAAAAGAAAAAAAAATCGGCTTTCTGCAGTACATATAGACTTAGGCAATATTAAAATAGGTCATCACTTATGAACAAGAGACAAAAAAAACAAGAAAATATTCGCGGAAGGAGTCATTGAATTTCTCTGGTATAAGCACAATTAATTAGAGGTTTATAAATTTCTCGAATGAATATTCAACGTTTCTACAGTTGTTTTTGTAATTTTTTTAGAACTCAGTTTCAAATTTGAATAATCTTGATTCTGTTTATCGATCTGGCTTGTCTGTCTATCCGTTTGGCCACCTACTTGCACTCAAATACATTTAACACAAGACATTCTTAGTTAATAATTAAAGGAGCTGAGATCAGTGGATTCAATAGAAGCTTCTGTGCATCTAGCTGACGTCATCTAGAGAAACTAATTTTCTCTATCTAGGCTCTATCTGACTGGCGGATTAGATCAGAACGTGAAGCTTTATGTGTGACATGCCTAGCTTGCTATGAATCTCTATATAGAAATGTATATATGTGCAACTTACTATACAGAATGACAACCTCTGGCTAAAAACACGCACATAAGCTTAAACAGTCCAAAATCCAATCACACAGACAATGAATAGCGCTATAGAAATTTGTTTATAAGCAAATTAAATAAATGCACTCCATATATTTTATTTTTCCTTATGCCAATTTATAACATTTGCAACACTAGGTGTACACTATTGAAGAGAAAATATAAGGGGCCATTTAATAATTTAGTATTATAGTTTCCTACCATATCCTGTAAATTTACTATTAATACATGCGCAGTGTAATATTTTATTTTTACTTTTTTTGACATATCTCCACGTTCAAAGAAGATATACACGAGGATACTCGAAGCACCGCAAGGTGACACTAAAAATTAAATGGTAAACGTCTTTTATTTTTGGTATTTACTTGACAATTTGTCATTTTTGCGTATTCATAAAAACATATTGAACAAATTCTTTTAAAATAGGTAATGAATCTCGATTTTATAAATGTTTCTAATTCAAAAAGAATATTGAGAATTTGGTAAGTTACGTGTTTTAAAATGTGTTTTTGTTGTTAGATTATTTACTTTTTAGATTAATGTACAAAAATTATTATTTTTATTTTCATCAACATATCTTGTGCGCATGGATTAGCTAGCTCTGATGTAATTTTCATTTGAACCGAAAATGCATAGTTTGTTTTCATATATATTTTTTCTACATAATCATCCATTAATATTGCGAGGAAATTTTTTTTCTAGAATGTTCCTGAAGTTTTGTTTATTTGCGCATATTGATATCATAGCGATTTTTTGTCAGTTTTCCACGCAGATTATGCAACCAGGTTACCAGAAATTAAAGCTTTTAGTAATTTTTACGAGTAATATCTTAGGTTTCACGTTTACGCACATGCACACACATATACTAATGAGTTATCTCAGGCTGTACGTTTTTAGTGATAAACAGAATCTGAAAGTTCACAATTCATTTTTAAACTTTAACACACCAGTATGTGCATTAGTGGTAAAAGTTATCTGGAATGAAACCATATAAAATACATTTGTCACAGCTAGGACTAAAAGTGTTCATCACACGTGTTTTTCTAATACTGTTAGAATGAATGGTAAGAACCTAATTTTTTTATGGCAGATGTATTCTATCACATTTGGGTCAAGAAAATTTTGATTCATATCAGATCTTAGGATTGTTTTTATATATTATACTATACTGACAAATACATGATAGTTTCCCTAATAATAATAATATATATTGAATTTACAAACTTTAATACTTCATTTTAGGATACTTGTAACAAACAACAAGACATTTTGCTCGAACTACATAAAGGAAACTTAAAGATATATTCTTGACTTTTGTAAATATAAGATTATATCAAATATATACCATAAAGGTCCGTTAACGGCTCAAAATAGAGTCGTTAAGCTGCAGCTCAATAAAGCTCAAGATAAAGTGGTTAAGCTGTGGGTCTTATAAAACTCAAGATAGAATAGTTAAGTTGAAGGTCCAATAAATTCAAGATAGGGTAGTTAAGCCGCAGGTCCGATAAAACTCAATATAGAGTAGTTAAGCTGAAGGTCCAATAAATTCAAGATAGGGTAGTTAAGCTGCAGATCCTATAAAACTCAATATAGAATAGTTAAGTTGAAGGTCCAATAAATTCAAGATAGTGTAGTTAAGCTGCAGGTCCGATAAAACTCAATATAGAGTAGTTAAGCTGAAGGTCCAATAAATTCAAGATAGGGTAGTTAAGCTGCAGATCCGATAAAACTCAATATAGAGTAGCTACGCTGCAGATCCTATAAAGCTCAAGATAGAATAGTTAAGCTGAAGGTCCAATAAATTCAAGATAGGGTAGTTAAGCTGCAGATCCTATAAAACTCAAGATAGAGTAGCTACGCTGCAGATCCTCTAAAGCTCAAGATATAGCAATTAAGCTGCAGGTTCGCCCAAGATAAAGTAGTTAAGCACTTTAAGAATATTTTATATATAACATTATTTATTAGCTATTAACGACTTAATATTGCTCAAGATGTGAACACAAATACCAAGTAATAACATAAAAATACACTATAACTATTAATATTAAAGTAATAAGTAAAAGTCTGCCGGGGATTTCCTCGTGGTTGGTGTTCAGAATTACAGACGGCGCTACTCTACCTGGACAGTGCACTGACAATTGTGCTGCGAGGGGATTCTATAATTGGAGGAAGGGAAGCCTATGATTTGGCCGGTTTAAAGCTCTTATAGCGTGTAATAAAAATTACCCAAATCAATCAAATATCATATTTAAAGCTTAAAACTTTACAAATCATTTAGTTATACCCACTTTAAACTGTCACTGCAAGTAAAAATACGACTTTAGTGACTCTTGAGGTAAGTGGCAAATTAACAGCTGAATTGGATTCACAGGTTTAGGACGTTTGTGTTTATTTAAAAGTTGACGAAGATAAACCAAACTTTGCAAATCCTAGCGGTTAGTAATGAAAGCGTTTTTCCATGGCAACTCTCACACAGGTACTGTCATTTCTAGAAATCGGCCTTATAATGTCTCCTGTTCGTAAAACAAGTTCATGTGCAGAACTATGCGAGATTACAGACCTGTCTTGAGCACAGTTGTTTTTAAGAACGACAAATAAACTTATTATACCTTTGAATATAAAGAATGTGAACTGATCAACCTTCTCTGTCTCTTTGTTTTGATTTGTACATTTACTTTTCTTTAATTGAGATGCATGTTGGATAAACATCTATTTAATAGAATAAATTCATATACAACTTTAAGCGGTAAAAACAAAAGACTGACGCGCAGGTGTTTTCTTTAAAACTTTATTCGTATGAATTTTGTAGTTCCACAGCTGCTCTTCACCTACACACCATTAAACAACCAGAAATAGATTCCCAGGTTATGTGCTGATAACGTTATTTATGGTTTTTCTCACATTTCTGGTTAAAAAACGTTAGTATACATAACAGATTCAGTTTACTGCGGAATAAAAATATATTAGTATTTTCTTCGAGTGTTATTATGAACGACAGTGTACCCGATTTGTATGTTCAATTTTTACTTACAATTTAAAAATTAACTTCCTATATACATATATATATATAAATATAACAATTATTTTGATTGATTTAGAGAATTTACAAGATCATAATTTACAAAACTTTCCCAGTAAAAATAAAATAAAATAAGGAAAAACGTTAATGAGTTCATAAAAAATCAGCTTATAGAGAGCTTATACAAAAATACCTTAGATAAATATAATATTAAATTAAAGTAGGTTTTATCGCCTGTTATCCATTTTTTCCTAGAGTGAAAATTTATCATTTTCTAGAAATTTGAAGCCCGGGATGGCCAGGTGATTAGGGAGCTCGACTCGCAATCCGCGGGTCGCGGGTTTGAATCCCCGTCCCACCAAACATGCTCGACCTTTCAGCCGTGAGGGCGTTATAATGTGACGTTGATAAAAGAGTAGCCCAAAAGTTGGCGGTGGGTGGTGGTGACTAGCTGCCTTCCCTCTAGTCTTACACTGCTAGCACAGATAGCCCTCGTGTAGCTTTACGCGAATTTCTAAAAACAAACAATCTATAAATTTGACGAAAAACTCAATTTGTAAAACGTATCCACGCGATTTATATTTTCTCATTTCATAAATAAAAAAACAAAACAGATTTATTATAACATCGATAGACTTAGAAGCTATAATTTAGGTTTGATTTATGAAAAAATGTTTAAGTTTTAACCAATGATTTAAAGCCTACTAGCACACAGCCCTTCCAATAAATAGACACTCTGAGAATACAAATTGACCATCTCTATTATATCATATGCAAATAACCCCGACGTATAAATTTAGTAGAGCACGCTGAACGTAAACAGCCATAACAAGACGAAAGAATCCTGTAAATATATTAGCTGTATTTTCACGAGGTCGCATAGTTGGACGATGGGAGGGCGATAAGTCAGCGAGAGATTACCAGGTCACTTGTGATACTAATAGGGCGATAATGCTATTCCAGTCACGTCAGAAAACAACAGTTTCTGCAAGGCGCGGGATTCCAAAACCAACTGAATAGGCTCTTCGTGCTGTCATGGGAAGTGTTGAGAATATTATGCTAGTGTAGTCCAGTAAAATCATGCAAATGTAGTCCAGTAACATCAAGCAAGTGTATTCCAGCAATATTATGCAAGTGTAGTCCCGTAATATCATACAAGTGTATTCCAGCAATATTATGCAAGTGTAGTCCAGTAACATCATACAAGTGTACCCAAGTAACATAATACAAATGTAGTCCACTTACATCAAGCAAGTGTAGTTCAGTAACATTATGCAAGTGTTGTTCAGTAACATTATGCAAGTATAATCCAGAACGTTATGCAAGTGTACTCCAGTAACATCATGGAAATGTAGTTCAGTAACATTATGCAAATATACCCCAGTAACATTAGAAGTTATCTGTATAGCATGGGCTACAATGGCAGAGTAGCTGGATGAAACTACTCCTCAATTCAGGGAATATCGTACGTCGAAAGATGATATCATATCCTCATGGTGTTTTCGAGACTAATTCTTTCCCGATAGGCCGAGATTAGCATAATTCTCAGACGTGGACGCAAGTGAGTTTTTCGTCTATACTCTTGAACTATATGGAAGCCATTGCAAAATATGACGGTACTTATATTATGGTGTAGGGATACTGTTTGGGCAGCTGATGGCATACGATGGAACGGTCATTACTGCTCGATACATCACATTTCTCGAGCAAGGCCTACCTGTCTACATCAATGACCAGCTTATCAGACATGGCTCGTTCAGCCTGCATCACAAAATGATTACTTGAAGATCAGGACATTATCGCTCTTCTTTATCCAGGCCATTCACCAGATATGAACTCTATTGAGCATGTATAGCCCATTCTTGGTCATTCCCAGGAGCTGGTTGTTTGGGAACGACCAAAGGGGATCCAGGCCATTCACCAGATATAAACTCTATCGAGCATGTGTAGTCCATCCTTGATCATCCCCAGGAGCTGGGTATTTGGAAATGACCAAAGGGGGGGGGGGACTTTCATCTAAGTTCTTTGTCAGGAGTGGGGTGCAGTCACCCAGTCTGAGGTTTCAGATCTTGTAAGTTCAACGTGTACTCGCGTTTCTGCCTTAAATATTACAAAGGAGAGACCTACTAAGTACTAATGTTTTATTCTTTGTTTATTTAACATAACGGCCTTCTTTGTATGGGCAACTTTTTATATATTGGTAGGCTGAATACTTTGAAGATTACCAAACAAATTGGTAGATTAGGTTATTACTACTATTACTAACGGTTTGAAAAGTTACCTCTAAGACTGTCACGTTTTAAGAATTACCGCCTCTATAAATAACTCCTAAGTTGAATAAAGATTCAGTAAAATCTAAATTCATTACTAGTACCTTGAAGTGTAATAAAATAGCCCGTTATCCCACCGAGCGAAATTTTAAACTTATTAATAGGAAAATTAAGGACGTTAATCGTGACGTTTGTATCTTCACGAAATTCAATAATAATGAAATTATTTTACCTGACTTTCAACCTTATGTCTAGTAAATAGTGTTGCTTCGTTTCACACAATCTATTTTGTAACTCTTTACTCTGAAATTCTTTAATATCGCAGTATATCACCCCCAAACTCATTGTATGAACTTAGACATAAAAAATAGTTAATGGCTTTGCGATATAAGTTTTTCTTCTTATAAACGTCGAAAACATTCTTTTACTAAAATACTTTCGGATTTTATACACCTATATTAACATTCCTTTACAAGAAAAGTTAAATTTTTGTGTCTTGCACAACTCATCATTAGGGTAACTTTGTCTATATGTATGAAACGCTTGTTATCCATGGTTTTCTAAGTATTTATCCATTTTAAAACGCATATCAGATCGTCTATCAGAGATGCAAGATCAGACAACTTTCAGATTGTTCAAGCTATCGGAAAGGGATTAAAGATAACCTGAAAAATGTTCACTTAGTTTGAAACTTGTATAAAGAACAATTCTTTATTTCACTGACTTGGTTATAGAGCAATAAAAGATTAACAATTTAATCTTACACTCCACTAGGCATAAAAGAAAAACTGAAATTTTCATGAAAACCAGTCAGAAATTTGTATAAAAGCAAATCATAATACATTAAACTTGAAAAGCCTCACAAAATTTTATGAAATGACATAACTATCAATTATATAGATAGCTAAAGGATGAATACTAAATTTTTCTAAATTATATAAACTAAAATATTTAAACGTTTATTTCTCACCCAGTAAACGTTTTTCCTGACTTTGATACTCTGACATTCAATTAGTTTGACGTCACCTAGACGTTTGCTCAGTTATTAAGCCTTTTCTGTATAGAAATGAGAGTTAATTGTACTTTAAAAGAATGGTATTCCAGTCCTGTACTCTTCTTGAAATTACTTCCTCCATCGTCAATGGCGCTTACTCTGATGGTTGTGATTATATGGTATCGCTCGACACTGTAATTTACGTGGTACAATATTCTGTAAACATCAGAAAGGTCACCCTTAGACCACACATTTTAATAAACTTTCTACAAAACCCTCCACTACACGTGTAAGTTCGCATAAAAATCCATTGGATCTACAATGGGAGACTTTAAAGGAATTCGATGGAATGAAATTACTGTAAATCCAGTTTTTCGGTTATCTTTCTCATGGAAATATTTGAGTTTCAGATGTGGCTGGAGTATTTTGAATTTTTTACTTGTTAGTCCTCGTCAACTGTATATTCACGTGTTATCTCAAAAACAGTACCAAATGATCTACTCAGCTTCATCAAAATGGCTTTGTGGATTGGAGGGTTCTCCTTCGTAACCGTAGCCTTCATTTTGTGAATGAAGACGTTGCTGTACATTGCTATTCCTAAATGCTGAGCGAGTTTCCCATTTCAATGAGGAACACTGAAGACTCCCTTTTTCCAAATATTGTGTTTTTTGTTTCTAGACCACTTAGCGATCTTCTTTGGAAAGGCCCCTTTTGTCTTAAATGTATCCTTGGAGACATTATGCTGTCGAATAGTAGAAAATTCGTTTAAGCAAGTTATACAGGTGCTGCACATGTTGCCCCTGTCGCCAGAACTCTTTTCAGCTCTAGTGTATTAGCACATAGAAACTTTACTTATAAAATATAAATAGCATACTGTAGTTTTACGTAGTCCCACAGCTAGTATCGTATTCTGTCGCGGTAGTTTCAGCTAAAATCTTCATTGCTCTGTTAACGTGCCAATATCGTGTTAGTCTTAGTTTAACAATTGTTTGTTGTTATTTAAATGTTGCTGTGGCAAGAAGCTGTTCTTGTCGTTGTTTTATAATTGACAACAATACTTTTTTTCCACCAGGGTATAATTACTATGGCAATTACTTGTTTTTATTGCTGTAATTTTTTTAAAAATTTTCAGTCAGCTTTATCTTTGACCGGGTATTTCTATGATAAGGAGGCATTTTCTGTGAGATACTGCCAGTCAGCCTTATTTTTACAGAGGTATTAGTACTGGATTGGTTTGTTGTAAATTTCACGCAAAGCTACACGAGGGCTAGCTGCGCTAGCCGTCCCTAATTTAGCAGTGTAAGACTAGAGGGAAGGCAGCTAGTCATTACCATCCACCGCCAACTCTTGGGCTACTCTTTTACCAACGAATAATGGGATTGACCGTCACATTATAACGCCCCCACGGCTGAAAGGTCGAGCATGTTTGGTGTGACGGGGATTCGAACCCGTGACTCTCAGATTGCCTGACCCAGTACTGGAAATATATGTTTTCTTCATCATAACATTACAACAAAAAAAAAACTAGATATTTCCCAAAGTGGTTCTGTAACAGTCATTAATCATGCAATCTCTACAGACAACTATGATGGAGAAATGTTTGGTTGAGAACAAGTTATTCTAAATAGGGCATAAAACATTATTTTAATTAGTGATTTTATACAGACCTTCATAATTCTGACAGAGGTTCCTCGGCGCTCATTGTTTTAGCCTCATGTTCTACGACAGTTCTTACTGAAGACTTTTGCTGACAGGCTTCTGTAATAGCTCCCAAGTCTCGCAAAAATGGTAGTGAAACTAAACAGCTTATCGTAAACAAAGCCATTCAGTAATTCAATTTGAAAAATATACCTTCCTCGAATGATTTATCTCACTTTCTCTTGTTATCATGCTGGTATTTTATCCTGAATTAAGCACCAGTAAAAGGTTTGTTTCACGTAGTAAATGAAACGTTAAAAATAAATTTATTGCAGATTAATATGTGGTGCAATACATTTTTAATGAATCATTAACATTTAGGCAGGTGTCACCAACTGCTTATTCTAGCAAAATTTATCAGTTAATATCAAGTAACAAATATTTCATTTAGTTCGAAATCTTTCTGTAGCACATTCATATTCTTTATGCTTTATTACGGTTATTTTAACCATGAACTTTCAGGGTTGAATCCTGTAAATGTTCACCAAGATATTGCGGGTTTGACTTCCACTGTTGCCTTTTATTGATTATGTTTGTTGCTACTATGTTCCTGCAGACTTGAGATATGTAGATCTCACTGTGCAGGTGAGCTTTATTTTATTTTTTATTTTAGTGTTGGTTTCCATGGTTTTTAATTCTTTCGGTTGTTTATTTAAACTACTTTTATTCCTAGAGTCTCGTGGAAGTAAGCTACTTTGAAATTTGTCATGGTCTCATAGGATTTATTTGTTTTAACTTTTGCTTGTTGGTTTGAATTATGCTAATTGTTTTACCTTTTTCTATAGAACTGTGGGCAAGATTTCCGTTTACACCCATCATAACCTTGAATGGTTAAATTTCTACTATGTTTATTTCAGTTTGGATTCTTTTGATTCAAGCATGGTCTTGAATATTTGAGTTATGTTGATTCTTGCTAACTTTCCGCGGGCATGAATTCGTTTGTTTCCATAATGACATTTTGGACTGGAAGTAATCGTCTTATTCTCAAGACATATGTGTCTCCATCATGGTCTTTTTTTTTAACTTGAATTATCCCATTCTCCGGATTCGCCTCTTTCCATCATGGTCTTTTTTAACTTGAACTATTCCATTCTCCAGATTCGTCTGTCTCCATCATGGTCTTTTTTAACTTGAATTATTCCATTCTCCAGATTCTTCTGTCTGCATCATGGTCTTTTTTAACTTGAATTATCCCATTCTCCGGATTCGCCTCTTTCCATCATGGTCTTTTTTTAACTTGAATTATTCCATTCTCCAGATTCGTCTGTCTCCATCATGGTCTTTTTTTAACTTGAATTATCCCATTCTCCGGATTCGCCTCTTTCCATCATGGTCTTTTTTAACTTGAATTATTCCATTCTCCAGATTCGTCTCCTTCCATTATGGTCTTTTTTGGGCTTGAGTTGCCTCAATCTCCAGATTTGTCTGTATCCATCATGGTCTTTTTAGGTTTGAATTATCTTATTCTTTATGATGGTCTTATGGGTTTTAATTGCCATTATTTTCTTTCTTAGTAACATTGTGCATATTATATTATGAATTTGTTCTTTTTCTTATATCCACGATGGCCATATATTTTTGAAGCATTTTGATTCTTATCATGATACTTCCTATTTGATTTTACCATGATCTTTATTATTTAAATCATATTTATACCCATACTAGTGCTGGAAGCTATATTTTCTTTTATCGTTATATTTTCCTAACATTTTTTCACTCCGTTAGTGTCTCCGTTAGTTTCGATATTGACTTCCAACATTATCTAATGTGTTTAAGTTTTTAAACTACTACTATGGTCCTATTGACTTTAATTGTCTTTTTTATTTTATCATAATTCTGAAGACTTGAATTACTTTGATTGCAATCATGGTCTTATGTGCTTGATTTAGTTAAATACCCTCTTGCATGCTATATATATATATATTTTTTTTTTTCTTTTTAGCCAAAAATGTATAGGTGTAAATTATTTGATATATATACATGTAACTATTGTATTATGAGTTTGAATATTTTATTATTTTTACGTTATTTCTGGGTCTTAAATTATTTTAATTGTCATCATTTTGCTTCTTTGTATTAGTTCTTTGAACTAGTTGTTCTAATTTGAGGCTTGGGTAGAGAAATTGAAAGTCTTCTAATTCAATGATGAACAATAGAACGAAGGCAACAACAACAAACATTTAATTCTTGAACGTTTCGGAATGTACATATTCCATCTTCAACAAGCCATATTGAACAAGGTAAAATATTAGGTACAAAAGTTTCTAAATTTCTAAAGTTCCAACATTTTGAAAAATATAATTAACATACAGAGTAAAAGGATGAAATCAATTGAAAAACAAAAATAAGAAAGAATGAGATAGTGCAACAATTGTAACAATATTATACAAGTTATTCAAAACAGACTTACATGCAGAAATCTGTTAATGTTGTCCTTAGGAAGTCAGACAGAAGAGATAATCTACCACTAAACATGAATTAGCGAAGAATGAACTAAAAGATAACGTATCATGGACCGATTACAACCACCTGCTTAATCTGTTTAATAACATTAACACCATAACTGCAACCCATATGGAACACAAACACCAAAAGAGTAGATCCTAACGAGGTGACTTTTAACTTTAGTGATGTTGTCTTAGTGAATTCTGTAAAAGTATCCTAGCTAAGGGCCTAAAGTTTTTACTTACCTCCCCTAAACGCAAGGTCTCTTATTACCTGTTCCACTTTCAGTGCACTTATAAAACTTTGAAATCTCGACCTATTTTTAACAGGAATTGTTCTAAAAAGTTAGAGAACTTTATAAATACCAGGTTCTAAAAACGCTGTTTTGTCTTCATTTTACAACTACAAATCCCATAAATACTACTCAACCATCTCTCACGAATTGCCTTAAAGAAATGCGATAATGATGAAAATATCGTCATCAACCGACCTGATAAAGGTACAGGTGTTGTTATTCTTAATAAACCGAACTACATTAACAAAATCCAATGTTTCTCAACGACAAAACAGAATTCAAAGCTCTTAATGTTGATTGGTTAAAGCTCGCCATAAAACGTGAAGAAATAATACGAGTCTTAAGAAATTTCTAACAACGCGATTACATTTCTGGAAATGTTCTTGAAGAGATTTACCCTCAGGCTCCCACCCAGGTTTCATTTATGGGTTGCCTAAAGTTTACAAAAACAATATCCCCTTAAGACCTATTCTATCCAGCATCGGTTCTTATAGTTATAAATTGGCTAAATTCTTTGTTCCTATTTTAAATTCACTTACTTTCAACGAGTTTATAGTTAAAGATTCCTTTTCTTCTCCACAAGAAATAAGAACTTACTCAAATTACTAATACTGATCAATATATACTCCTGCCCATTCTCTAAAGTTGTAGAAGATTTTCGAGTGTAAGAATCAACAATATATGTGTGTACGTAAACGCTAATGTTAGCGTCAGTATTGTTACGTAACCTGAATTTTCGAGAAACTCTCCACCAAAGCGACGCGCCGA
>NW_013666476.1:341169-349667 GCF_000517525.1 Limulus polyphemus
AACTAGAAAGAAGACTTTATATTGCTTGTAAGTTTGTGAAACTTTTGTATATAAATTATTGTTTGTAATAACTATTTCTAATAACTGTTACTGTAAATTGTATTGTTGTTTGTATACTAAAACACATTTGTATTAAAAAAGAAAACTGTGTGTATCATTCTTGTTGGCAAATATCATAAATTGGAGATATATCAGCAATTATTTAACTACTAAACCTAAATTACAACTTAACTCAGTTTCAGGCTATTAGAAATTGTACTGTGTAACATAATAAATTGGGAGCTCGTTTGGTATCTGACTCAGAGACAAAATTCGATTTAAATTAAATTATAAATCATAATTCAATTTATATCTATCAGTGCCAACAAGATTTGATCATGTCTGATTATCAAGATTTTCTCGAATCACCCTCCCTTGAACAACTAGAAAGATATAACAAAAATAAATTGCTCGAACTTGCCAAAATAGTAGAGGTGGAAGTTAAAAGATCAATGAGAAAAAATTAACTAAAAAAAGCGTATTATTGAAATACTAGTCGATGATGATTTGTTGCCTGAGAAAGCATGGAATACTCTAGTGTACCCACTAGCCAATTGTGGTTGAGTGATAAAGATAAGTTAGAGATCCAACTCAAACTGAAACAACTTGAGCTTGATCAAGCTCATATCGAAGCCGAGAAAAAGAAAGGAACAAGCTCGTATTGAAGCTGAAAGAGAAAATAAACGTCTCGAGGCCGAGCAAGCTCGAATCGAAGCCGAGAAATACCAAACTCGTATCGAAGCTGAAATAGAAAATAAACGTCTCGAGGCTGAAAAAGTTCGCATTGAAGCCAAAAAGAAATTAGGATGAAAGAAATGGAAATTAGACTCAACTCCGATCAATCAAGGCAAAATGACAACTTTGAACTTAATCGATATGTTAAAGTACCACCATTTAATGAAAACAAAGTTGATAAATATTTTCAACATTTTGAGAAGGTTGCCCAAACTATGGAATGGCCCACCGAAAAATGGTCATAATTATTACAAACTGGTTTAACTGTTAAAGTACAAGAAGCTTATGCCGTTCTCTCTCTAGAAGATTGTACGAATTATGATAAGGTTAAAGCAGCTATTCTCAAAGAATACAAGTTACTACCAAAGGCTCATTGCCAAAAGTTTAGAGGTTATAGCAAACAAGATAATCAAACTTATATGGAATTCGCCACGAAAAAGAGGTTTATTTTGATCGATGGTGCAATTCTATGCATATTGGCAACAGTTTCGACAAACTAAGACAATTATGTCTAATTGAGGAATTTAAACGTTGTGCACGTGACGATCTCAAAACGAACTTGGATGAAAAGAAAGTTGAAACACTACAGGAAGCAGCCGCTCTTTCAAATGATTACACTTTAACACATAAAACCACTTTTCATAAAAAGAAATTCCTACCATCTCAACAGAAACCTGTATCTGCTCAATACACTAAAGTTGAGGATCCTTCTAAAAAATTCAGCTCCTCGGGTTCGAAATCTTTTGACAGACAGGACAAAACTTATTTAAAACAACCAAGACCTGTCTGCCATTTTTTTAAAAAAATACTGGTCATGTTATGTCCGATTGTTGGCGTTTGAAAAAGAAAAAGGAGGCAACACCCAGTGCGTTTGTGTCCACATATGGACATACTTTCACCAGATCACCTGATGTTGTGGATTTGGCCACTGGTATAAAGGCTGATGTAATCAGGGAGGAATTTAGACCTTTTGTGTCTGTTGTTCTGTATCATTGACAAATAACACTGCCAATCCCATACCCATACGTATTCTACTTGATACTGGGGCGACTCAATCATTGTTGTTCGAAGGTGTATTGCCTTTAGATTCGAGTTCTGCCACTGGTGAGCCTGTTATTGCTCAGGGTATTGAGGATGACTTTGTTAATGTTCCTCTTCCTAATATTTATTTAAAATCAGACCTAGTTTCAGGACCAGTTGTGTTTGGAGTAAGACCTACTCTGCCAATTAAGGGTGTGTCATTATTATTGGGAGAGGAGAATATCGATGTGTTTCCCTCGTGTGCTGTGACTCGAATTCAGGATAATAAATTAAGCCAAAAACAAATGATAGACATAGATTAAGAGGACGATATTATAGATTTATCTCAGATATTTTTTGATCCGACGGAGATCTTGTGGATAATTGTCCTACTGACGATTCCTCAGTGAGTGACAATGATGGACGTGAGGGATCTGATTTACCTGGTGAAGTTCCAGTTAATTTATTATTATTTGCTGTTCGTGAGCCAGTTCAGGAGTCGGTAGAGTTTAGCCCCTTTGAGTTGGTGTTTGGCCATTCAGTGCGTGGTCCTTTGAAGTAATTCATTTCCAAGTTTCGATCCAAACTCTTATGTGCTTGTGATTTAGCTCGAGAAAATTTGAAGACATCCCAAACCAGAATGAAAAATGTTTATGACCGCAAGGCTGTACAACTTAAGTTCCGTCCTGATGACATAGTCTTAGCATTGTTACTGACTATAGGACATCCATTCAAAAAAAAGAAAAAGGAAGAAAAAAAAAGAAAGAAAGAAAGAAGAGAGAAAGAAAGAAAAAGAGAGAAAGAGAAAGAAAGAAAGAGAAAGAAAGAAAAGAAAGAAAGAAAGAGAAAGAAAGAAAAAAGAAAGAAAGAAAGAGAGAGAGAGAGAAAGAAAGAAAGAGAAAGAAAGAAAAAGAAAAAGAGAGAAATAGAAAGAAAGAAAGAAAGAAAAAGAGAAAAAGAGAAAGAAAGAAAAAGAAAGAAAGAAAAAGAGAGAAAGAGAAAGAAAGAACGAAAAAAAGAAAGAAGATAGTTAAATTGCAGTTAATATGATTTGAATATCCAGAATATGATTTGAAGGGTTGATCAATCTTGTTGGCAAATATCATAAATTGGATACATATCGGCATTTATTTAACTACTAAATTTAAATTACATTTAAACTCAGTTTTAGGCTATTAGAAATTGTAATACATAACACTTGTGAAACTGAAAAAAAATCGAAATTGCTTTTCTTGATATCCAAATCAGCAGATTAGATAACCAGTTTACAACATCTGTTTATCGTAAGGAAACAGATGCTCGATTCGACAGTTTTATTACAGGCTCCTTTAAACGTAATTTTATACTCAGTATTCTCAATAGAGCATATAACATCTCTTGCGACTACCTCTCTTTCTTCATAATGAAATAACCACCTCAGAGAATATTCTAATAAACAATGGCCATCTCTCGCATTTTATTGAAGCCCTAACACACAAGTTCATTTCTCACTAATTTGATCCCCCAAAGAAACCATCTACTGTGGACAAATACTCATTAAGACTGATCGTTCCTTTTTTTAGGTAAACAAAGTTCCATACTGAAGTCACACATTTTAAGAAAAATTAAAATTTTAAAGTAGAAATGATATTTAATTTACCTTTCAAAATACAACAGCTATTCAGATATAAGGCCCTATTACCTACTCCTATGCGTTCCAGGATCGTATATAAATACACATATGGTGGCTGTAGGATCATATATAAATACACATATGGTGGTTGTAATACCACTTACATTGGCAAAACTATACCCTCAGTACACTTGCGAACATATCAAGCAGAACTGGTAAACAACCATCAAATCCTCCAGGCCCCGCAATTCGCACACATAGCGAAAACAAAACCACCTCATCTTGGTTGAAAATTTCAAAGTCATCTGGATCATCCAAGTTCATATTGAACTTTTAATTAAATAAAGTTTATCTATTAAGTTTGTTTTTCAATAACTTGTATAATATTGTTACAGTTGTTGCACTATCCTATTCTTTTTTGTTTTTTAATTGATTTCATCATTTTACTCTGTATTTTAATTACTCTTTACAAAATGTTGGAACTTTAGAAAATATTGTACCTGATATTTTACCTTGTTCAATATAGCTTGCTATGTACATTCCGAAACGTTCTAGAATTAATTTTTTTTGTTATCGTCCACACATTTGTCAAATATTTGTTGTTGTTTTCTCACATATTTTTTGGCACGTGTGTAATGTTCAATCTTAAAAACTAAAATTAAAAACCAACGATTATTTTATACACATTTTTTTATAAAATCTTTTTTATTTTGTGTATAAAATAATCGTTGTTTTTAAAAAAGTTTTTAGATTTGAAGATTTATTTTTGTTGTTGGCTCTTTCTATTGTTTATTGTTAAACTTCGATTCCCGTAGAATGAACCTGTTGCTAATTCCTGCTAAGTTACACTCATACTTCAACAGTATTAATACACAACCAGGAGTTACCAATTAGCCAATTTTAAGGGGTTTTGTTTCAAAGTAGTTGGAACACGTCTCTTGTAGTTTAGAACTCGTTATCACAACATAACATCGACTAATTATTAGTCGTCACGAATTAAAAAAATCAGCATTTATCAAAGGATCTCTCGTTAAGCAGTTCATCTCTAACTGGAACTCTTGGATGGTATCATCTCTCGTTAATATTCGGCTTTTAAAGTTCTTCGTCCTGAATCACTGTTACATGTTAGCCAAATGTGGGGGAAAAAACAATGGCGAGTCATTCGGTGTGATCATCGCTGATCATTTATAAACGACCCATTACACGTCATTTCACTAATGATATTATCAGTTTGGATCCCGCTAGAAACGGGAGAAATCGTTTTAATGATTGAATCTCTTTAATGTTGAAAATTACGGCTGTCCACTGGTAGAAATTTTAATGATTTGTCTTCATTAACCGCAATATAGCTGGTCCACTTTGTCTTTTAGCATCTTTATATGGAGTTCCATATCAGTAGACACTAACGGCACTGCCTTTACCATTATTCTATAACTTTTAATTTCCAGTTTTTTTTATTATTATTGGAAATCTAGAGATATAAGGTTACTGGCTGTCGTTGTACCTGTATATACACAACATAGAATACAGTATACTGTACGTATATCACCTTGGCGTCCATGGCGACAATTTTATCTATTCTTCTTGTGCTAATTTCTTCCTTCACGAGTTATTTTTCCGATGTCACATTGCAGCGCCAGATCACGTTCTGAAACTTTGTTCTATTCACTTGATCAACTTTTTCCGATGTCACTCTGCAGCGCCAGATCACGTTCTGAAACTTTGTTCTATCCACTTGATCAACTTTTTCCGATGTCACTCTGCAGCGCCAGATCACGTTCTGAAACTTTGTTCTATCCACTTGATCAACTTTTTCCGATGTCACTTTGCAGTGCCAGATCACGTTCTGAAACTTTGTTCTATCCACTTGATCAACTTTTTCCGATGTCACTCTGCAGCGCCAGATCACGTTCTGAAACTTTGTTCTATTCACTTGGTCAACTTTTTCCGATGTCACTCTGCAGCGCCAGATCACGTTCTGAAACTTTGTTCTATCCATTTGATCAACTTATCTGACTTTGGGATCACGTTTTGCATCTTTTGTTTCTTAGTTCCACGTGCAGTTGGTCTGCTTTTCTGTCCTCTACGATAATCTTTATAATAAGTTTCCTATTAAAAACTATTCAACTGAATGTCTATAAAATATGTTTAAAGTTGTGCAACAGCTATTAGGTCCACGTGCTATCTACCGAGAAACAAAAACTAATTTAGATTGCTGTCTGCGTACGCAATCCAATAACATCATACAGCTTTACCAGCTTTTACCTAAAGCTCCTTTGCCAATTTGTACAAGGTTATCTAACTGGCTTTGGAATTTTCTACAATAAAATTTTGAATATTGAGTATTCTCATGTAAGATAAATAAAATTTAATATATGATATTTTCACACATTTTTAGCTTTTATTTAGTTCAGTTTTATGTTTTTAAAACAAAAACATGACTAATTTAGTGATATGTGCTATGTGTTTCTTGGCTACGACGTTGAACTTAATAACTTGAGCTGTATGCTTCTTGACAATGACGTAGAATTTTTCATGGTTCTTCACAGCATAGAATGATCTGTTGTTATTTCACACGAAGAGAGTCAGCGCCATCTATCATATTACTGAACAAAATTAATATGATAAGACTCGAAACTATCGAACCCGATGACCTATGGCCCACATTTACAGGGTGACTATAATGCAAATTTAATGCTTGAACTTTTTCAGTTTAATGATTAATGCCGCTATAATGTAAGTTTAATTTCTCTAACTAAGTTACGAATGGTAGTTAGTAGGCATACTTATTTATGTGATCTAATGTAAATCATTGCCAAATTTGGGGTCTGCTTTCGGGAAATCTTTGTAAAAGTGTTTTCACAAAATACACAGATTCCCTAAGGGGTTGGGTGAAAAGTTTTACCTTTGTGCAAACCTCGGAGCTGAGACGATTCGTTTGGCAGCACTAAGAAGTTGGTGAGACCTGCGATTTAGGAGAAGTCACGTGATACATACACACACGAACACTTCTGTATTATAGCCAAAACACAGGGATTACAAGCGATATGTTAATATTAACTGTTAATACCAGAATATTAAGAAAACGAAAATCAAGTATACATATATTAATAGTATTTCTTATTCATTATTACGAGTTATTTGTTTTTACCGCAAATCTACACAGTGGGCTATCTGCGTACTGTCCACCGTAGGGAATCAACCCTATATTTTAGCGTTTTAAGCCTGTAAACTCACCGCTCATTTACTGGGAAATAAAAAAAGATCATTTTCTAGTCAGTTCTTTAAGTAGATGGCATCAACTTAGTTTTATTATTGCTATTTTAATCATTAAGACTCGCTCATTTTAACATTGACATGCCTGTTTGATATGTATAATTAAAATAACTTTTGATGAAGAGAAAATGTAATAGCTATTCCTTTAAAATGAAATAGATAAATGTTCCCCTGTAACATTAAATTAATAAAGGTCGTAAAAACAGCCATAATCCATAAATTTGTAACCATGTTTTTATGAGAAAATATGAAACATTGTTTATAGTTATTGCAGAAATTCACGTTGGAAGATTTCAACTATATTTGGTGAGTTAACTTTATGAAGTTTACTGAAAACTACCCTCTCGGCTGTGGAAATTTTAGGCAATCAGGACATCGAGTAGTGATTTAAGTTGAAGTGAACTAAGCGATATATGTTTATTATTAGTTTTCACGAGTACAAACTTATTGAACAATATTTGTTTATTATTAGTTTTCACGAGTACAAACTTATTGAACAATATTTGTTTATTACTATTTTTCACGAGTACAAACTTATTGAACAATATTTGTTTATTATTATTTTTCACCAGTACAAACTTATTTAAGAGCAAGAGCTTCAAACTAAATAGATGTGTAAAATATGTATAATCCTTCATCCGAAAAACTTCTTATGTTAACGTAAACACTATTTGAAAAACAAATACACAGCTATAAAGTCCTTTATTGTAAAAGAGCTTTCTGGGAACACTCGATAAGTTTCAACAAATGTAATGCGGTGACAGTTAAGTTATTTCAATAGACTCAGTTCCCAAAAATATAGATCAAATATTAATATTCTTATCATGCAACCCACCAATATTCTCTGTCACACATGCTAGTAATAGATGCTCTATCCTGTAAATGTTGCGTACAGTATTAAGGTTGGTAAGAGAAAACTTCCACAACAAAATACCATGCTATTGGACCCATTAAATCCAGCTGGCGGGCGGTCCTTGTAAAATAATTCTTTAGTTTAGGCTTGTTATTCTTCTAGCATCACGTAGTCATGCTAAAAGTGGATTTCACTTACAACGTATGGAGATCGCCTGGTTTTGACATCTAATGAATTAGTATGAAAGTTTTAACAACACTATCTACAACCCCTAATACGTTGATACAAAGACTTTTAAAGTTAGTTACATTATGTTAAAGCACAAGTATTTTGACGCAAAAATATCAACACGATGCTTAACCTTTGCGAAAAATGTAATATGTTTTGGAAAATTGTTAAAATCCTCTTTTGAGAATCTGTTTAATGGCGTAAGTAGTACGTTGGTGCAAATAATGTATGTTACAGTAGCGCCTATAGAACAACAGAAATACATTGTTTATAAGAAGGAGGTTTCTTTGTAGTTAAGCACAAAGATACACAATAGGCTATATCCAACCACAGATATCGAAACCCGGTTTCTAGCAGTGTAAGTTCGCAGACAGACCTTTTTCCCATGGGGGGGGGGAGCATAAGAAGGAGGAGAGAGTTAGAGTAAATAAATAAATAACATTTTTGGAAGTAATATCCATTGGACAAAGGAGTTCCATACATTGTTTAGAAATCCAAAGAATGATTAAAGCAGACACGACTGCGAAAGTAGCACATTGTTGATTGAACAAAGGAGATACATCGTTTATAAAAAGAAGAGGAAAGTTGGAGTAAACATCGTCTACGGAACTAGCATCCTTTGAACAATTGGAAGGTTGAAGCAGGCAAAGTCTACCAAAGTAGCACATTGTTGATTAAACAAAGGAGATACATCGTTTATAAAAAGAAGAGGAAAGTTGGAGTAAACATCGTCTA
>NW_013666476.1:350548-370223 GCF_000517525.1 Limulus polyphemus
CCTTTGAACAATTGGAAGGTTGAAGCAGGCAAAGTCTATCAAAGTAGCACCCGTATAATTGAGTAGGAAAACTGTTGCTTTGTATGAAGAAAGTGAAGATAACAAGGCAAACTGTTAGAGATACCAGTCTTACCGGACACATATCTAGGGGTGTAGTGGGGTGAAAACATATGGGTACGGACGGCGTACCTGTACGTTTGTTAGCCGGAATGCCGTACCTTCACTTATGCAGTAGATTTCAAATTCCGACACATATTTATTTAGCACTACACCACTGAACATATCGTCCATAATCATTATTAGGCAGAACAGAGTTCCTCAAAACGTTTTGAAAAATAAATATAACTGGTTGGAGTACCCGTCCCCTGGACGGAAGTTATGTAAATTCATGATTAATGAAAGGTTATCTTAGGAAATAAAAAGTTGCTCCCCTTATATGTAATTGTAAAAAAAGCCCATATAAACTGCAAAACACAAAATGTGAAACCGCAAATTTGCATGTATCTCCACATGGACCAAAAAAAAAACCTTCATGCTAAATTTGGTGAAGGTCCATCAACAGGGGGCGAAGTAGTGGTAAAAAAACGCAAAAAAAACGCCCATAAAAACCGCAAAACGCAAAATGCAAAACTGGAATTGTGGATATACCCTCGCATGGACCTAATGAACCTTCATACCAATTTTGGTGAAGATCCATCCACACCCCGCGACGTAGTTACATGGACATACAACAGACAGTGCTATTATATTTATATAGATACTGAAAAAAAAAAGAGCCAAATTTTAAACTAAAATAAAATTATTTCTGCGCGGAGGGAATATAATACATAACTAACGAAATACAGAAATAAGTATTCACAATTCAGTGTTAATCCATACAGGACAACATTCGCAATTCAGTGTTAATCCATACAGGGCAACATTCGCGATTCAGTGTTATTCCGTACAGAGAAACACTCTCTTGTCGTTGAATGTGTTAATATTCTAGGATAGACTAATTCGACATACTAACACCATTAATTAGGTTGAATAACAATGGCAAGTACAGTTTGCCGACAGTTTAAATATAAGTTTGATTATAATATTATATTGAGCTGAATAATCGAATAAATATGTATTCAGATCATATGTATAAAGCAGGATGTCATATGTTATTGAGCATTTGCAGTCATTTCAATAATTTATCGATTTTCCTTTTAAATGTAAAGACCACTTAATCAACATTCCTTTTTTTGCCAGTTGCTAATGTAAACTTAACTGAAAGATTGCATTTTGATGTTGATACAAACTTATTGATCTGATTAAATTATTTCAAAACAGAATATCCTTATCATCGTTGATGTATCAAATTTTGACAAGTTTGTTTTGCCATACTTATATAAAAACATTCACGGTCTTCTTCTGTTATCGATGTAGGTAACGTGTCTAGAAGGTACTATAGGCAGTCATTATACAATACAGTTTCTTTCAACAGGACTCGTAATGACTCGATGTAGGTATATTTGTATAGATAATATATGTATACGTACTTTGCGGAGCCATTTTGAACCTAAGGTTTTGATACACCCTTCTGCAGTTGAAAAGCCAAGCGTAACTTATTGGTTAACGTGTTCCGAAATGAGAATCCGTGGATTTATGCTTTACGTCCCGTTGCCACGAAAAACTCACCCCGTACTTTTGGTCTGTGGGTGCGCTTTAAGAATATCTCATTAGTTTCTTACACAAGAGTAGCTAAACAGTTGACGGTGGATGCTGTGAACTGGTTGCCTTCCCTCTAGTCTAGCAGTTCAAAATTAGGGACGATTATACGTAGGTAACCCTTTATTTAGCTTCGCTCGAAACTTCTAAAATAACCCAGGGTTGAAATGTACCTGTACGAAACGCGTATATCCTTGTTAAATATTAAGCTATTGAGATATCGAAAATTCAATCAGGAACAGCCAATATATAAGAAGAGTAGAGTACTTTAAACAAAGTCTGAAAATACAATAGATGAAAAGAATAGAGCACTTTAAACAAAGTCTGAAAATACAATAGATGAGAAAAGTAGAGCACTTTAGACAAAGTCTGAAAATACAATAGATGAGAAAAGTAGAGCACTTTAGACAAAGTCTGAAAATACAATAGATGAGAAGAGTAGAGCACTTTAGATAAAGTCTGAAAATACAATAGATGAGAAGAGTAGAGCACTTTAGACAAAGTCTGAAAATACAATAGATGAGAAAAGTAGAGCACATTAGACAAAGTCTGAAAATACAATAGATGAGAAGAGTAGAGCACTTTAGATAAAGTCTGAAAATACAATAGATGAGAAGAGTAGAGCACTTTAGATAAAGTCTGAAAATACAATAGATGAGAAGAGTACTTTAGACAAAGTCTGAAAATACAATAGATGAGAAGAGTAGAGCACTTTAGATAAAGTCTGAATATGCAATAGACGAGAAGAGTACTTTAGACAAAGTCTGAAAATACAATAGATGAGAAGAGAAGAGTACTTTAGATAAAGTCTGAAAATACAATAGATGAGAAGAGTACTTTAGACAAAGTCTGAAAATACAATAGATGAGAAGAGTAGAGCACTTTAGACAAAGTCTGAAAATACTGTCGTTTATTCAATCACTTTGTCTGTTAATATGTTTCAAGGAAAGGACAAATTCTGGTATCGCTAATGATTTATGTATGATTAGAATTGATTTACTTAACTGTGACGTAAATCCGATATTTGTTCTTCTTGCGTTAACTGGAATTGATTTACTTGAATATGAAGCAATCATGTATTTGTTCGTCTTGTATTAACTGTAATTGACTTACTTGAGCATGTTGTGAATCAGATATTTGATTCTTTTTAATTAACTAGAGTTGATTTACTTGAACATGAACCAATCATGTATTTGTTCGTCTTGTATTAACTGATATTGACTTACTTGAGCATGTTGTGAATCAGATATTTGATTCTTTTTAATTAACTAGAGTTGATTTATTTGAACATGAAGCAATCATGTGTTTGTTCATCTTGTATTAACTGTAATTGACTTACTTGAGCATGTTGTGAATCAGAAATTTGGTTCTTCTAAATTAACTAGAGTTGATTTACTTGAACATGAAGCGATCATGTATTTGTTCGTCTTGTATTAACTGGAATTGACTTACTTGAGCATGTTGTGAATCAAACACTTGGTTGTTTTGGATTAACTGGAGTTCATTTACTTGAACAAACATGATGCAATCATATATTTGGTTGTCGTAGTTTTCATGTAGCTGTATTATTGAATATCATGTTCACATATACGTTTGGAAACACCACAAGTTAACGTTTTAGGTGCTTATACGTACTATATATATTAAACGCTAAGCTTTTACAAATAAATACACACACACACACACACACATATATATATACAATGGTAATTGGCAACTTTTAGTAACACAAGACAGCCTGTTGGCATGTTACAGAAACTAATTTATAAAAATAATTGTTTTGTTTGTTTCTGAAAGCTTATAACATTGTGTGGTTTTCATAAAAGCTTGTAATATTGTGTGGTTTTCATAAAAGCTTATAACATTGTGTGGTTTTTTTTTATAATAAAAAGCCATATTTGTAAATTTTCTCTTCTAATCCGCTGTTCTAATTTTATCTTTTTTTTTTTTAGAAATCTTCCTTCCTATTTTTTTCTAAGAATCATTTTGGCTTGAGACGTCATTGTACCTTGTTCACGAAGGTACTTTGTGTGTATATTTATTTCTAAGTTTATAGATAATATCATTTTGCTTCTTATATGCTTTATTATCGTATTTTGATATGCTTCGTGCTAAAGTCTGAAACATGAGTATAAGTGTAGCTATACATGCTTCTGTTGCTTTACATAATAGTATATATTAGCACACAACACGATTGCGCGTTATCTTCCTTTGAGAAGGATATTAAAGATAGCTGCTACATAAATGGGAGTTACAGCTTAACGTGAAGAGTTTATTATATATTTATCTAGAGAGAAAATGTAAGAAAAATAAAGGCAAAGGGAATAAAAAAAGCATAGAGAGTGAAAGACAAAGATGGATAGACAGAGAGAGAGAGAATGACAGAAACATAAAGGCAGACAGATGCAGAGAGTAAGAGTGACAGAGATAAGGGGGGGAAGAAAAAGAGAAAGACAGAAACAGAGAAACAGCCAGGCATAGAAAGAGAAAAACAAACAAACGGGCGTTCAGAGACATATAGTTAAAGACAAACAGAGAGAGAAAGATCTTTAAAACTAATTAATTGGAGAAAATATGAGTAATGCTTTTATATGATAACATTCTTATTTTCTTCTTCATCTCTTCTGTCACTGATCCTATAATAGCGAATAAAAATGGTTGATATATTTATTTCGAAAATGATATATTTATAAAGCACATACGAAGAATGTAGATAATATCAGCCAGGTTTACCTTTTATTTTGAACGGAAGTGACGTAAGATCCTCTAAAGCATGTAACTACGGAAACAAGTTACAAAAACAAACAAACCTTACTTACTTGGTAAACTCACGAGGATTGCAATTGCTATCTTTAAAACTGTACACTAAAGTACCTGTTGTTGTAAATTCGTAGATCTTTTGTTATTTCGATTGCGCGTAAAGCTGTCTTCCCTAAGTTTTAACCTTTTATCATTATATATGTCTAACATTTATGTCCGGTTCAAAATAAAAAGCAGTTTGTTACTTGTGGCTCAACGTATTTGTTCTTATTACCTCAGCTTTCAAGTTTAATAAGTTCCTCGAACTCTGGCTATTGCACTGTGATACTTGTATCAAAGTGGTAACAGGTCCACATGACTACATAAGTGGAGGAAAAGGCCTAAAAGTACAGTTTGTTGTTTTCGGATAGCCCCCCCCCCCCCAGTGGCACAGCGGTGTGCCTGCGGAATTACAACGCTAGAATCCGGGTTTCGATACCCGTGGTGGTCAGAGCACAGATAACCCCTCGTGTAACTTTGTGCTTATGTTCAAACATACAAACAACTTTTCGGATATTCTCGCAAAGCTACTCGAGGGCTATTTGCACTAACTCGTCCCTAATTTTGAAATTATAGACTAGAGTGAAAGCAGTCAAACGAGATAAGAACAAACAGTGAATCCAATTATAGACGCAAACAAAAATACCTTCTTTGACTTTACTATATAGTACCACCCTTTTTATAGCAATTGTCAATCAACGCTTTACACTAGTAATACCATACATAATCCAACTATTCGTGAACTACGTAATTCAAAATCCATAATACACAAATACACAGGGTTAAGAAGCAAATAAGTCACCCGTATCCAGATCATATAATCCCATATAATCAGATAAAATTCATGGAAATGACCCTCAAAAGAATACTAAAAATTAGAAAAGAAATTCCATCATCAGCATGCCAATTACTGAATTCCATAGCATCCAAGATTAACAATAGTTCATGAGAGAAGAAGAGGTCTAAGTTAGAACCTTACCCTCCCAGATCCATAGAAAGGATCTAAAACCCGATCCAAACAAACAGCTAGTCGACAGCACCACTGCTACTTGGACGACTACTCTTGTCTGATCGGATAATGGGAGTTGAATGTAACTATTATAACGCCCTTACGGGCCCCAAAACCGAAAGCTACTTTTGTTGTTTTTGGCTGTAACGGGATTGAAATAATGAACCCACAGATCCATAGGCCGATGCACTAACCACTTGGCCACAATTGACTCCCGTAGTTTTCTTGATTAGCCTAGATAACTCACCCAAGATAAAGCTAATCGACCTATTAAAGCTTATTTTCTTGTGATGTGTAACTTATATGTATACACAGCGTTCAACGTCAGAAGCACAATTTTATATTCCCGTGAAGAAAAATAACGTTTTAGTTTCTAAATATAAAACAGAATGTGGATATATTCACCTCTATCGCATCCCAATACAGCAGTTTTAAAATCCAACCTACTAACTCTTCCGGTTCGTGTGAATCTTTCAAATTCCACGTCTGTCTGCAGAAATGTGAAAATTAGCACTAAACACAGCAAAACTGTGTCGGGAAGTAGATATTTGACCAAGTTTTTTGTTTCTTTTGCATGACATTTGCGATGAAAAGTCACTATTTACTAGATAGTTTGGAATGCTCTATTTGTTTAAATGCAAGTAATATTATATTTTGTATGGTTGCAATTGATACTGATATATGTTTAGATATTATACTGTAACTCATTCTGCTGTATTTTCATATACACTTTAGAAAATCAAGTCCACTTCAAATAAGTATCTTTAATAAAACAACTAAAGCTATGACAACACCATCATACTTATGCCTTATAAGGTATTAAACATTTGTAACCGAATAGATTAAGTTATGCTCTGAGAGTTCTCATTTCGAAAATTAGAATGAAAGTTACAGAAACATAAAAAAACTGCATTTCTCGTAGCAAATTTAACAGCAATGTTAGCCCTAAAGTTGGCAGAGAAAAAGAGTGATTATTGGCATTTACAACTCACATTTTTTTCATTTCTTGTTAAGAAGATAAGTTTAAGATATCTAAATTTCTATCTTTTGAAAGCACTCAGGTTTCTCAGGTTGCTGTTATTAATACATTTACTTCATACGATTTAATTTGATGCGCTATTTGCACCAAAACAACAACAACAACAAAAAACGTATACTTTAAAGAAACAGGCCTTATGGAAAATATTAAATATAGATTACTTTTAGTTGATGCTAGATTAGCTAATTTTGGCTCCACACTTAATGTTTTTTGCGACTTTAAAAGGAGTTACACCTCTATCTGTTTCACTGTAACTGGTACACTAACTTTCAACGAATTTCCCGTATTGTAACGCATTTCCAAAGTAAAATAAAACATTTCTCAAATATGTTCTTATTAAAGCGACAGCTATCAAGAAAACAATTTCGAAATTACATTGCGACTCATAACACTGGTGGTTATAATTCAAATCGAGAACAATAAAAGCTCACATAACAGGTTGTGGTCACATTTAAACAAATTTGTTGTAAATGGTCTTAATGTTTATTAACAGTTTATTAAATTGAAATAAGTAATTTTTATACTCGAGGAAAAAAATATTTTCCATACATATTGCCAGCGTAACTTTTCACCTCCTTTCGATTTTGCATAATTACATTTTCTGTGATACAAATGGAAGCTTGTAAAAAAGTAAAAATGGGGGAACAATCTAGAAAGTACTCATATGATACAAACAATATTCTGGTCTGTTACTCCAACATATTGCTATGGAACACGACACCCTGGTCCTAAAATACACCGAAAGAACATAGCCGGGGACAGGGGGTGGGAGATTATGAAGTAAAGCACGATGAATCATTACATGTTTGTTTTAAAAATCCTCTAATAGATGACTTTTGTTATTTTAAGTATGGTTATATTTAAATTGAACACAGACGAAGAAATAAAAAAAGTTAGATGGCTGTTTTAAACAACGCTTGGCATAAGCTGACCTCATTGTTCCGGTAAAAAAAATTAGTAGGCCGTTTTAAAAAATAATAGTCTCAAGTTGACCTCTCACAATAACTTACGTTGTTCCAATATAAAACAGGTTAGGTGGCCGTTTTAAACATCGCTGGACATAAACTCGCCTTGTAGAATAACTTACATTATACTGAGCATATTATGTGTTAGGTTATTAGATTCCAGTAATAAATAAATGATAGAAAGATATATATATTTAAATTTAGTGCTCCATTTAATTCATTTTTTTACTTCTTACTCCTCCAACTTCTTTATTTGTTACTTACGCATAGTTATTTATAGATAAATCTAGATGCTGCTATTACACCAGTTAAATTTAGTGTAACTCTATTAAAACTACTTTCCTGCCTTCATTAACTTCGTTTTGTTAATCCTAACAAATTGGAAACATGTCAGGGAATATATAGATATGACATACAGAAAGCCTATACTCAAATTTATAGTTTATAAAAATCAAAACGTGGTCAATAGTAATTCGTTTTTTCAGGTTGTGCCTTTTTAACCTACTGTGCCCGGGAAAGTGCAATTCAAGCACAGATGGCGCTGCACGAGCAGAAGACATTACCAGGGGTAAGTAGAAACCTCAAATGTCTTTATAACATCGATTCTGGATAATAATATTTGATAGAGACAAACTACTCTGTTCTATTTGAACGTATAAGGTTTCATTCATGGTATGAATTTCCTCGATTATTGTTATAGATATGTGAGTAGCCCTTAGCTGAAGAAAAATCACCACTGCGCATGACATTAATAATGACAAAACTTGCATATATAAGTCGATGTGTCAAAAAACGTATGATAAAATACGTATAATTCAAACGTCAGTATAAAGATCTACAAAGCTATTTTTCTTTAAACTTTTAAGCTATGAATACCATACTATGACAACATAATACAATGTTTTGTAGAATTATACACGAACTTTTCTCTACTTTAAAATACTTTTATTTGCAAGGTTTCGATCCTCTTCCCGGAGTCTTCATCGGGCAACAATGCAATGAGCAATACATAAAAAAACAATAATACAGTGTTTGATACAGTTCTATTAGAAGTTGAAACTTTTGAGTATTTAACAATTAATGTACGTAAAAATAGCCCAAGTACGAAGAATACTATAATTTGTAATTTAAACTATTTATGTTATTTTCACATTGTGATTTCGGATAAAAAAGAACACGATATTTTTCTTCTGGTTACGTGCTTGTTATTTTATAAACTACACATTAACTTTGGACGAAAAACTGTTGCAACTGAGATATTGCCATTGTAAACAATTTTGAGTTTCCTTAAATGTCTTATTATTGTTGTTTAAGACGTGAATTTTTAAAGGAGGATTTCAGAGCTATTTCCCCCCTAATCTTATTGCTAATGGCTAAGTAAATAACAAAGGCATCGAATCGAGCACGTGCGTTAATTCATCCAGCAGTAACTTCACAAACACACACATACTTCAGGATATATACATGTCGTTTTTATTTTTTCTATTTTATCTGCTTTACTGTCTACCGACCATAAAAGGTTTGTCTAAGGACAAACATAAGTGTCTGAAACAAATGCCTTCTTTCATGAACAAACCTACTGTAATTTGTCTCGAGGAGGATTTATCATCTTGTTGAGTTGAGGAACAAAGAAAGCTTTACTTACCATGTTTCTCCTCTTATCTTGCCTTCATTACCACCCAAGGGATAATATATTTGGCCCTCAAGTATACCTTTTCAATACAGTTTTCAATTGCGTTTTCTCGACATACCCTACACGTAAGATGCTTAAACTGCCTTGATCTGAGATAGCAGCTTTGAAGTTATAATTCACTTTTACCCAATATTCGAAAAGGTCTTCCGATCTTAGAGTTATTGTCATGTGAGGACAGAAAATATTGATTCAATGTCCGGACACAAAATTCTGAAGTACGCCTAATTGAATTCTTCCTAAAATGATGTATAACTTTATTCAATTACTCATATATTTGACTGATAACAATAAAGATTGAAAAACCAAACTTACAATACGACTAAAGCCTTTATACGTTCAGAATTTCAACACCGAGTTGAAGATAATTAAATGTTAAATCCAGGACACCAGTAGAAGTTTCCATATGTCTGATACATCTTGGTATATATATATGAGATATTTTATAAATTTTGTGAAAGAATCCTCAAAACTGTTTTTGTTAGAAATATACACAATTCATTATAAATTATCTTATATGAAAAAGAGTTTTTTTTTAATGTAGTGTGTTTTTGTGCTTAATTTTGCGAAAAGAACGTGAATGAGTAAACAGAAGGTTTAATAAAGACTAATTTCTATACATTAAAGACATTTAAATATACCTAAGAAACCAAAGGAAAATCTTTATTTATCATAACCTTATTCTGTCTTTTGACAAAAGGAATTAAAATTGATGCATAAAGTTTTTTTAAACTTTATTAAATATTTTCTTCTAAACAGAAGTTCCAGTAGAATAACATTAACCATTGATTATGAGTCATCTGACAAGAATTAAGCAATTAAAGTAAAGAGGAAAGAAAAAATGTCATAGAAGATATGAAATCAAAACAATCTTGAAGATAAACATGAGAACAGCACTTTTAGGGATAGAATACTTGAATAGCCATTATATCTGTATGTATATCTTGAGTTCTTTAATTCCTTCCACAATTTTTAACAAAACGTCTTGAAATTTTGCATGCGAGCTCTTGTTCCCCACATGATATAATATACGGAGAAAATATAGGGGCCAAGAAAGGTTTTATAAACTCTCGGATCTGACTGAACCGATTTGCTTGAAAATTTATATTAACAAGGAAGGAGACTTTCAAACTAACAGATTAAATTCATATGGAAGCCATGGGGACTTTTCTTGGAGGGGGGGGGGCTCTTAGAACGGGCCCACGGATTAACGTAATGTTCGGGGGCTCTTAAGACTTGGTCCACGAACTGATATAGGAACCTTGGGGGCTCTTACTGAGTTCACACATTTACATAGGGTTTGGAGGGTCTTAGGACTGGGTCCAGGGATTGAAAGGAAAATTTGCAAGACAATTAAGAGATCATTCAAAATAAATATATAAGTTTAGTTTTTAGAAATATTGTGAATTTACAAAGGGGGATCAAGGGGGTTTAGGGGGATTTCAAGATTGGTTGCGTGGATTTACTTAAAACTTGGCAAAATTCACTTAAATTGGTGCTCAAAACAAAGCGTGTACAGATTTGTGCGTATTTGTCATTTCCCGTGAATTTTCAAGAGTACGTTACTAGTATATGCTCATAGTAGCAGCACTATCGTAACTGTCAGTTGTTTATCAAACATACACTTTACAAAAATACCCAATTTTTTATGCAATTGCATAAAACATTTAGTACATACAAATATACTAACGTTTAGAATTAGTTTTATGTCCAAATGTAGCCAAGTAGAAGCGTATGTAAAATATTCAGGTTGTGCTCATAGGTTGGGCAACATGTCCTAAAGTTATGCATGCAGCTTAATTCTAAGAAGCAATCTACATCTCAAGCGTATATGCGCAAAAGGTTTTGAAATAGGATAGTTCTGCGCCATTATTCCAGAGCTTTATAAAACTTCCAAGCACCGTTTTCTTATTAATATTAATGTAAGGTTTAATCCTGTATTCACAGATTAACCGTTTGTAAGAGTGTTTTGTCAGAGAAAAGAAAGTCTTAATATCCATAGGCTCCCGTTCGCACTTATCGTAAATAATTGATTGACGTCGTTTTCATAAAATGAAACTAATATCAAAATTATTCAACATCGTTTGCAAGCGTAAATGTAAATACATAGCATTTAGTAAGTTAGTAAAAATGTAACGTGCCTCATTAAGAATTATATGAGGTAATATTTTCGTACTGTATAAATGAAAGGTATCATAATGTCTGTTAACTGCTAAAAATATCGTGCTTGTATGTGTTAGTGTTAAAATATTGTACTTGTGTATGTTAAGAGTTATAAATATTGTGCTGGTGTGTGTTAAGTGTTAAAATATTATGTTGGCGTGTGTCAAGTGTTATAAATACCGTGCTGGTGTCTGTTAAATGTTATAAATATTGTACTGGTATGTGTTAATATTAAAATATTATGTTGGCGTGTGTCAAGTGTTATAAATACCGTGTATTTAACACACACACCAGTACGATATTTCAAACACTTAACACACACACCAATACAATATTTCAAACACTTAACACACACACACCAGTACAATATTTCAAACACTTAACACACGCCAACATAATATTTTAATCTAAACACACACACCAGTACGATATTTCAAACACTTAACACACACACACCAATACAATATTTCAAACACTTAACACACACACACCAGTACAATATTTCAAACACTTAACACACGCCAACATAATATTTTAATCTAAACACACACCAGTACAATATTTATAACATTTAACAGACACCAGTTTGAAATATTGTACTGGTGTGTGTTAATATTAAACTATTTTGTTGGCGTGTGTTAAGTGTTTGAAATATTGTATTGGTGTGTGTTAATATTAACATATTTTGTTGGCGTGTGTTAAGTGTTCGAAATATTGTACTGGTGTGTGTGTTAAATGTTTGAAATATTGTACTGGTGTGTGTATTAAGTGTTAAAAATATTGTACTGGTGTGTGCGTTAAGTGTTAAAAATATTGTACTGGTGTGTGTGTGTGCGTGTGTTAAGTGTTCGAAATATTGTACTGGTGTGTGTGTGTTAAATGTTTGAAATATTGTACTGGTGTGTGTATTAAGTGTTAAAAATATTGTACTGGTGTGTGCGTTAAGTGTTAAAAATATTGTACTGGTGTGTGTGTCAAGTGTTTGAAATATTGTACTGTTGTGTGTGTTAAGTGTTTGAAATATTGTACTGGTGTGTGTGTTAAGTGTTAAAATATTACACCGGTTCTTATTTAGAGGAATAATAACTTGCAGTCTATATTTTAGTAGTGACACCTAGTAATATTTTTTAATTAATTCCTATAATAATATGCTTATGCGATTGTTTTTTGCGAATTTATTCTTATCGTAAAATGTCCTATTTTCCCCAAATTACTAAACATATACACCGGCTGAAAGATATATCTCAACAATAACTGTACTAGTGACACCTAGTAATACATTTAAAATATTCTAATTTCTATATTTTTGGCTAGTCAAAGTGAAGTTTGGAATATGTATACAAGTCATTTGTTGACTGTGTCTGTCTTTATCATGATAATAACTTATAGGATAAGTATCAAAGTAGGACATTGCTATTTTAATTTCCCTGGTGGACAAAACACTGTTAAAATACATCTTCAAAGGTATTTTGTTTTTGGCTCTTCGTAGTAATAGTTTTCTCTGAATAGAATAAGATACTTTGTACGAGCTCACTAGGTTACTTGGAGTGATATGCTATGATATCCTTTAATATCCGATCTACTGGAACCTTTATATTTGTTAATGATGAATTATTGAATAGATGGTTTATGAACTACATTACAGAGTTAGAATACATTTTTTGGATCTTGTTTATGTCCTTCGTCTGTACACATCAACTAGCAACTGTAGCTTCTTTTAGTTAGTGAAAGTAAACTAAAGTCAGACTTGACGAACTTATAAACATCTTGGGAAATGAATGAAGTTCAGTAGTGGCGGAATTCGAATAATGTACGTTTACATTATTCATTTCCACTTTTTCCTGTTCGTAGCTGACTCCGCACTTTAGAATCTCAAATGTTAAAGAACACATTATTACGCCGAACTCATGAAAAATGCATGCCAACTCGCGTCTCAGTTACCGATACTTGAAAAGACAACTTGAAGTTTAAATATGAACTCAGGTTGCCTAGCACAGAACAAAAAAAAATCCTCTCACACCTTTCTTGTTCCATCCACAGTCATTTCACACAGTTCATGGTTTCAAGTTTACTCTCACTGAACGACACCATAAATGCATTTTCTGTATAGATTAACTCATTAAACTAGCCACTATATTATTGTTTCCAGCATTTGTCCCAGACAGATACTCATTACACTAACGGTTTTTCAATTACTTCAATCGCTTGTCCTAGACAGATTTTCACTACATTAGCGGTTTTCTTTTCTAGCATTTGTACCAGACAGATACTCATTACACTAACAGTTCTTCATTGTTTCTAGCGCTTATTTCAATTGTAGTAACTCTATTGGCATCTTTATTACTTTTAGGGTTTTTTCTCATGCAATTGCACATTACTACAGTATTTTTTGTTGTTTATACATTATTATTAACAGTCTTTTTGCTACTCGAATCGTGTTTTTATTATTTTCAGCGCCTTTTTCAGATAATTCCTCATACAAGTAACCACGTATTTATCAATTTTTATTTTGGGAATTATTCTCCAGTAAGAGAGTGTACACATTTTTAGATATCCCTACTCGTTGCTATTTGTAGCAAATATAGTTTAGGCAAGACACTTTAGTTAAAAAATGACATATTTTAAAACATAATCATTCGTTTCTGTTGGATAGGGAGTAATTTCTGGATCTTTTAGTAAGATTGTTAGGTTGTATGTTTTATTCTTACGGACACTTACACAATTGGCTATCTGTAAGCCCGATTTGTAGCATTATAAGCCCTCAAGCTTACCGCTGAGCTACCAGGGGAGGAGCTTGAGTAAGAATGTGTACGTATTTCGAGATGTCATCAATCACTGCTGTTAGTTGTAGAGATACTTTAGAAGGATGTTTTAGTAAGAACGTCTACATATTTCAAGATGTCATCAATCACTGCTGTTAGTTTTAGAGAGAGTTTAGCAGGACTCTTTAGTAAGAACGTGTAATATTTCAAGAAGTCATCATTCATTGCTGTTAGTTGTAGAGATATTTAGAAGGATTTTTTAGAAGAACGTCTACATATTTCAAGATGTCATCAATCACTGCTGTTAGTTTTAGAGAGAGTTTAGCAGGATCCTTTAGTAAGAACGTGTAATATTTCAAGATGTCATCATATCACTGCTGTTAGTTTTAGAAATACTTTAGCAGGATCCTTTAGTAAGAACGTATACGTATATCAAGATGTCATCAATCACTACTGTCAGTTGTAGAGATAGTTTAGGCAAAAACTTTTATTAAGACAGCTATGGTCGTTATTAGTTGCTTAATTTCGCCAGATCGATATTACAAAATTTTGTGGCAGCTTCAGCTTTTGCTAGTTTTTCGCAAATAAATGTTACGTATATTGTAGTTTTACATCTATTGTAAATCATACAAGTCAAACACTTTATAAAATTACAATTATAATTTCAGAACACATTTTTATATGATAATTACTTTTTGAAATTTTACCATTCAATATGGCTTCAAATACATTATTTTTGAAGGAGTTCAAAATGTATTTTAGAGAGATGTACTTATTTTATATAAAAATTACCGTGTTTGTATTACTAAGAACAGATCAACTGGAATACGAACAAATAATCTGTTAACATAAAGTGTGTTAATAGTTACAAATGGTCTTTAGGAGTAAATAAGTTTTTAGTGTGTGATTTTTATGTATTTTTAAAGTGAACTCGTACTTGAAATAATACATATAAAATATTTCTTGTTTGAAATTTAATTACACGAGCACACATTTTCTTTTGTAAACAAATACAGGGCTTTGTTTGTTTTGTTTTGCTAGTTAAGCACAAAGGTACATAATGGGCTATCTGTGATGTGCCTACCGAAACCCGATTTTTAGCGTTATAACTCCACAGACTTAACGCTAGGCCACTGGGGGGGGGGGTAAACATTAAGCGAAGAATCATTCAAGTTTTTCTATTTCTTCGACTAGAAAAATTATAGTATTGCTTTTACAAAAGTTATATTCGAGAACAAATCTAACGAAAAACAAACAAAAAAAAAACAACAAGAAACTGCTTTGATATACACACAGATTTGATAATGTTTTCCTACACAAGTATTTGGCTTCAGAATATTTCATTTTTAGAAATAGCTCCTGTTTTGATTAAAGGAGCTTGAATTTTAATATGGCTCGAGGTGTCTAGTCTAATTGTATACGGTCGCACAAATTTTTAACTAGAAACTGAAATTTAATGACAGTTGAATCGAACATTGAAAACATGCTTAAATTTCTTAGCGTACGTACACCGATGGCAATATTTGTAATTTACACTGAAGGAATGACTTTATATTGCTTCATTATCCTAGCAACCACCTCCTTTAAAGGGTAACACACTGGAAATACGAGCGCTTAGTAAACTTCTTCGCTTTTGAGATACATACAAGAAGATCAACATAGACACCAGGAAGAATTAATATTGCGTGCCGAGAAAGGTTCTAATTGAAACATTAAAGGACCTTATTATTTGCTAGATCTCTTAAGAAAGCACGTGTAATGAAGAAGATTGGAGACGCTAAGACTGTAAACGTAATCCGCTTAGATCAGGTAAACATTTGTAACAAAAACGAAATAGTTAATTCCAGTACAAATTGAAGCGGAAATTAAAGTCTATTGGTAATTTTGAAGGCCATTATTTCCCGGACCCTTAAAGGTTTTATAAGTCCAATACTTAAGAATTATTAAACTATAATAGAATTATTCAAGATTAAACACGAAAAACATCAAAAATTTAATTACAGGACAGCAACATAGTTTTCAATAACATGCTTAACGTATACAAGTGGTAGAATTATGCAGGAAAATTCAATAAAACATATATTCTTTCAGATACTTTAGGTATTAGGTTGAGATATTATGGTCAATCTTTACTGTGGAAATCATTCTTCTATATTTGTTTGTTTTTTGGGGGGTTCAATGAGATATTAAAAAACAAACAAATATAGGAGAATGATTTCCACAATAAAGGTTGACCATGGTTGAAATCATTAATATTTCAGGATTAGTTTAAAAGCCATTTTGAGATAAAATGATTTTGACTGAAAATATTGATCGAAGGTTGGTAACACAGACCATTTTATAGAATATAACTAACGATAACATGTCTAATAAGGGATATAAAAATGTTTTATGGAATACCAAATGTATAACGTAGGTAGTTACTTTGTATTCTTTCTAAGTATTAAAATATACCTTTTTATAGTTGCGTCACGTCAGCTTGGTCGTCCCTTTTGTGAATGAACCACAACAGTATTCAAGAAAAGCCAATAAAAAAGATCTATTACGTCCTTAGATCAAAAACAAAAATGCCTTTGTGTATAATTGTGAACTGAACTAAATAACAAGGAAAAGTGTATGTGGCTGCATGCTTTTCACTTTATGTACCCTTCTCGTCACGGACAGACACAAAGCACAAATGAGCTATGGTAAACTACCTTAACTAAATGGATGAGGAGGTGGGGAGGTGCACATATATTGTTAAATTATATGCCACTATTCCAAATTCTGGGGCCCGGCATGGCCAGGTGGTTAGGGCGCTCGACTCGTAATCTGAGGGTCGCGGGATCGAATCCCCGTCACACCAAACATGCCAACCTTTGCCTGGTCCCAAATCCAGGATGAGAAAGGGGGGGGGTGGGTTGGGCGCGGGACTAGCAACTCCACCCCGTAAAAACCAACCTGCTACAAGTAACTGCAACAACACCTTCCGTTGGCGAGGTGTTGTTGCGGCCCTATGATCCACTGGGAGTTTACAGGAATAAAAAAAAAAATACAAATTCTGAAATATTTAACAATTCCAGACATCCCTCTTTAGTGATGTTCATTTTAGCAAAGTTATTGAAAACTACAAAATTAGTCAGACAAATTAGAAGCAACACATTAAGCAAAAACACTAGAAACAACACAATTTAAGATAAAGATTTGAACCCATATCAAATTTTATCAGCTCAACTAGAATGATGAGAGGGAACGTAAATACCACCTTCAAAAATATTATATTTCTTTTTTTCACAGTTCTATGTTAGAAGAGAGGGAAAAGTTAAATTTTAAAATGAATATTATTGGAGCTATCGGCTTAAAAAACTGATTTGACATACATTTCTGTTGTTCGTGGAAGACAACCAGACTGACTTATCTACACACCCGAGAATACGCATTAAATCATTTGCGCTTGCGTGTTTTGTTTCTAAAATATTCATCATTTACCATCAGGCTTTGAAATACACGCTTGCTTGCACGTGTAAACCTGTAAGCATTGTCGATAGTTTTTATCTCCCCCTCCCGCCCCCAACTCTTTACATATATCACCAGCATTGCAAGTTAAGGTAATGGGCTTTTGATGTCATGCTATCAAAAGACAACTACGCACTTTGGCTATTTGATAAATTTTGCTGACATTGCATGCATTAATTTCATTTACCAACTTTCTTTAGATTTTGCGAACACTGGAAAGGAGATTGTGAGCCTATATACAGATTTTAATTTAATTTGTTTCTCATTTTAAAAAGATGAAACTTCTGCATATTTTAATGCTGTATAAGTTTTGCATTTGTGTTGTGATCTACTTTGGTTGGCGTGCTGTACAGTGTGGTATATTCTATCTGTATTGTAGTACATTGTGTTGCGATCTACCATGCTTTGCGCTGTGTAGAGTGTGATATATTCAATCTGTATTGTTGTGTACTGTGGTGCGATCTACTTTGGTTGGCGTACTTTATAGTGTGGTATATTCTATTTGTATTGTACTACGCTGTGTTTTGATCTACTTTGGTTGGCGTACTTTATAGTGTGGTATATTCTATTTGTATTGTACTACGCTGTGTTTTGATCTACTTTGGTTGGCGTACTTTATAGTGTGGTATATTCTATTTGTATTGTACTACGCTGTGTTTTGATCTACTTTGGTTGGCGTACTTTATAGTGTGGTATATTCTATTTGTATTGTATTACGCTGTGTTTTGATCTACTTTGGTTGGCATGCTTTACAGTATGGTATGTTCTAACTGTATTGACGTGCACTGTGTTGTGATGTACCATGCTTTGCGCTGTGTAGAGTGTGATATATTCAATCTGTATTGTTGTGTACTGTGGTGCGATCTACTTTGGTTGGCGTACTTTATAGTGTGGTATATTCTATTTGTATTGTACTACGCTGTGTTTTGATCTACTTTGGTTGGCATGCTTTACAGTATGGTATGTTCTAACTGTATTGACGTGCACTGTGTTGTGATGTACCATGCTTGGCGTTATGTAGAGTGTGGTATATTCTATCTGTATTGTAGTGCATTGTGTTGTGATCTACTACGTCTAGTTTACTGTCTGTGTGGTATATTTTACATGTATTGTAGTGCATTGTGTTATGATTTACTATGTCTAATTTACTGTCTGTGTGGTATATTTTACATGTATTGTAGTGCACTGTGTTGTGATCTACTACGTCTAGTTTACTGTCTGTGTGGTATATTTTACATGTATTGTAATGCATTGTGTTATGATTTACTATGTCTAGTTTACTGTCTGTGTGGTATATTTTACATGTATTGTAGTGCATTGTGTTATGATCTACTACGTCTAGTTTACTGTCTGTGTGGTATATTTCACATGTATTGTAGTGCATTGTGTTATGATCTACTACGTCTAGTTAATATCTGTGTGGTATATTTTACATGTATTGTAGTGCACTATGTAACTTTTCTTTTCATCACCAAGGAAAGTGACTTGTGAAATTTGATTAAAATCTGCTTTTTAGAACTCTAGTTATCGTGCGGAAAGGAAATGGCTACAGATGGATGGACGGAAAAAGACATCGCTGTATTTTCTCGAATGTTTTCGCAAAATGAACTTTTCGTATCAAAACATGACACCAGGGCTTAGTGCACTATAATTATATAAATAAACAGAACTTACTACATAAATTTAAGCGATCATTGTATTAATATTTATGAAGCTTTATACGCGTTCTGTTAGAGCAGTGGTTCTCAAATTTTTCCGTCTGGGGACCACTTCAGCAGGACAAAAAAAAAACAAAAAAAAACAACTCATCAGAATTAATGGGAAGAATGGCGCTGCTTTTGATGTGACTGGCATGTTATGCCAGTCGACGGACCACCAGTGGTCCGCGAACTACACTTTAAGAACCACTGCGTTAGACATAACCAACAGCAAAATAGGAGAATCGAACATTAAGTTTCATTTTATGGCAATTATGAGTTAAGGTTACAACCGATGCGGCAGGTTTCAGGAAAAATAAATAACGTCTATACACTGAGTGGTCACAAGTAAATAGAC
>NW_013666476.1:371223-376458 GCF_000517525.1 Limulus polyphemus
TTCATGTGAATATGACTGAACAATTTCATTTTTTCTCAAAAAGGTGGTGTCTATTTACTTGTGACCACGCTGTGTACATACAATAACGTCTTCAGAAAGATGGTGTCATAGAACACCGAAACATATGTTGAATCTTTTTTTAGGGCAAGTCCCTGTTTTAATAACTATTTATTGTGTAAGGATTTTAACGTTGTATTCCTTTTAATTATATATACATAGATGTTTTGTACAAGTTTCGTTTTAAATTACTTAACAAATAACACCATTGAAGAAAATAATACTTGAACATTGGAATAGTGTTGGGTATTTGTGAGGACTCTTGAATATTACAAGATAGTCACTGCCAAACATAGAAAAAATTCCGTATTTCTGCACAAAATTAACATACCAGGATAACCATTAAAACCGTGGAGTCTTTGCTAATATGTGACACTGATATGTCTCAACACCATTCTTTAATTTGAAGCACAAAGTGCCTAAAATTCTGTTTTGTGTTATTTTTTGAGGCAACATACCTATTATTTCCCGCTGATTTCGGCAAATTGAACCAGGTTTTGAAAAAAGCACTATTTAACAGATAAAATAATGCGGTGTCTTTGTTGAAAGCTAAGCAAAAATGCAAGATAATTACTCACAAAACACACACACACACACACAAACACTATAGTTAGGCCTAGTTGGGGATACTTTCTACAGTTTTGGTCTCCTGTCTAATTGGGAAGGGCTCAGAGGAAGGCTACTGTGCTGATTACAGGGATGGAAGGGTTATTTTACAGGATAGGTTAAGATTTCTTAACGTATTTTCACTTAATAAAAGAGGAGGAAGAGGTGTTTTTATTGAAGTGGATAAGATAGTATAAGACCTGTGATCTCTTTGTGCTATATTCTGAAGATAGTAGGACGAAAGGAGATTACCAATTGCTAGGGACAGTTAAGACAGCTTTATTTTTCTAAGAGGACTTATCAAATGAATTATCTTAACTGTAATGGGGGTTAGAACTTTATAGAAGTTTAAGAGGATATTGGGGATTTTCTGAATAATAAAAGATGAGTTTAAATTCTTACTTTTCTCAAGAATAGGTATACAAGGATAACATTGAAAGACCAAATTGTCTCGTGTTGTGCGAGGATTGTGATATGCTTTTGCATACCAAACGCTCATTGTGATCTAATTAGCTATATAATCAAAATACAAGTCTCTGGGGTAGGCCTTCATTATCCCAACTAATCAGATATCCTTATTCTGAAGCTATAGAGCTACTAATAATGTTTGACCCATGGACGTCCCATAGTATAGCGCCCCCTAGTTATCAAATAATATATTACACGTAAATATTGATTCCAGATTCGGAATATAAATATTTACAAACATCAAGAATGTTGAATCCGTTGTTAGAATACAAAAGACGATTTTTCTTTGTAAGAGGGATCATTGGATTATTCTTTGTTTCAATCGGGAGATTAAAAATATCAGTATGTTTTAATTTAAAGTGATAAGCTCCGTTCCATCATGATTGGGAGAAGGGTTAAATTTTAACTTAAAATATGTTCCATATCGAGATACCTTACGAACGTATCTTAATGTGTTAGGGCAGTCCAAGCATGTTGAACGAGAACTATGGAGAGAAAAGATAAGACAATAACGGCCTTGCATGTCTCGAGAAACGAGCCCTTGGTGACATCATACGCTTTAGAGATTCACCTCAATGTGTTGTGAAGCTGCTATTTGGTAACAGGGAACTTGTAAGATTTTAATTTCAACTAGAATGTTAAACTGACAGTAACTCTTGTGCTTTTGAGTGTTTACACGAAAAAAAAAAAGATGTTCTCTACTTGAAATTTGCTCTAAAACGGTTACTGCCTCTGAAAAACGGCCTCGTGTAGTCAATTTTTATTCTACTTTATATATTCAAAGGTACAGTTTATTTTATTTATTTGTTTGTAAAGCACAGATAATTCAGTTATTCTGCTTCGCGATAAACGAGCCAATGACTTCGTCGAAAATTTAGCCTGCGACGTCTGGCGGCGTGTCTTGGCGATTCGCCAACATCCTGTAACTTACGATCACGCGAAGCATTATATGAAAAATCTCTTTGAAACCAATGACAGTGATTTGCATGACCACTGACCATGAAAACGATTAAAAAAAACTATGAAAAGGTAACGCCTGAGTTTGATCATTAAAACATCCAGCCCCTTGTAAATTGGTATAAAAATTGCACAAAAAAGCGACATATCAAACTAAACAGATTTTTCAGTGCTAAAGCAGTTCTTATTCACAAATAATGATATATATATATATATATGTGTGTGTGTGTGTGTGTGTAGATTTTTATTGACTTCCAGTTTCTTTCTATCAAGTTTTTATAGCAGGTGAAGCTTTCTGGCATTTCTCTGTATCTTTATTTTAAATAACGATAAAACTTTGTAGAATATGCGCATATAAATAATAATACGCATTCGTTTGCTATTTCGTTTCAAATTTCTCGAGTTTGGAAACTCTTCCGTTGTAAACAGCGCACGTATTAGTAGTCTGTTTTGCTACATTATGATGGACCAGGAACAGCTGGTACTTGGAACTAATTGAATTATTTGGGGGTGAATAATTTCAGATACAGCAATAGCTAGTTCAGATATACATAATTGTTTAACATGTTTAACTTTCAGTTCATCGTCTTGTTTCTTTCTCAACTGTATTTAGGGATGAACGTTTTACTGTATAAGCAGACTAACAAAGAGCAAAGTATTAACATTGAATATGTAGAACTTGTGCTTAGAGAGAGAGGTAATTTTAAATGCTTAGGTATTTCACAAGTTAAGAAAACTATCGAACACTCTTGTTTTTAGACGGAGACATTTTTATATTATAATCTAGACGTGGGTAATTTTTCACTTTCAGGAAAGTATTTTATTCGCTGATATTAAATAAAAACAATTTACCAGTATAATATTTAACATAGCGTCAACATAAAAAACAACAACTGTAAACTTCATAATACAAGACAAAAAAAGTCGTGCTTAATTAGCAGTAAACAATTCAACATTCGCAGTTAATTCCCAACTAAAGTTGACTTATGTACGCTCAATGGGATTTTGATGGATGTTTGGTATATTAGAAAGATAACAGCTTCGTGAATGACATCGGATTGTAAGGCTGCTTAACATGCCGATTTGGTTATAAAAACAACAGTTATTTTTAACAGCCATTATAGAGACGAAGAGTATATCAATAGTTCGCTATAGGATTCCAGCCGTGTTTTACCCATTCGCTACAAAATTAGGCTTATTTGTTCACCTGAACACAGTGGGTTAAGCGTCAGGGTCAAAGACCCTAATAGTTCATGTATACTTGTTCCTAATTTTGAACTGCGAAACAGACTGAATGCAACCAGTTAGCAACACTCGCCGCCTCAAACGGCCAATCTTAACCGAATAGCGGAATTGATTTTCAATATTATAACGCATCTACAACCGAATGTGAGAAGCTGCTTGTTAGTACTTGGTCTCGAACCAGAGACCTTCAGACCCCTAGTTCGTTGCATTAATCACTAGGTCACGTTCAACCCATAGATTTAGGAATTCCTAAGGTATCGCTTTCTGATATAAAGCTAACATCTTTACACTTTCTCAGACACCCATGCCCCGTTTCTGATACAAAGCTAATATATTTATCACATCTGTGACATAATGTTAATATATATACTCTAGATTCTGATCATAAAGCTAATATATTCACTACCTTGACATATTGTTAAAATCCATACTCTAGTTTCTGATCTAAAGATAATATATTTACCACATCTCTGACATAATGTTAACACCCACACTCTAGATTCTGACATAACGCTAATATATTCACTACATTGACATATTGTTAACATCCATACTCTAGTTTCTGATCTAAAGATAATATATTTACCACATCTCTGACATAATGTTAACATCCATACTCTAGTTTCTAATATAAAGCTAACATCTTTACCCCCTTCTCTGACAAAAGGTCGGTACCAATATCCCAGTTACTGAAAGAAATCTAACATAATTACTCCAGCATCTGATACAATATTATCATTTCTATCACAAAGACAACACCTTTATCTTAGTATCTGATGTTAACACAAGGCCAACAACCTCAATTCAGTCTCTGACACTTTTTTCATTGAAGCCTGTGCCAATAGGCTAACATCCCAACTCTCTGAAACAATGCTTATATTTTACCAAATTCTTTATTTAGTATTTCGACATGGCCTCAGTGCTCTGTAGAAGAAGTAGAAAGCTCGTATTATTTATGAAGTGATTGTCATGATTACCCAGCTAATAATCGTCTCAGTTAGTCACACTGATTTGCCTCGAAAGCGACTACGATTGAAAATGATTTTTGCATCCAATATTCTGCAAGTTTCACGCATGTTATCATCATAGCCTTAAATCACTATATGTGTATGTGTGTATGTGTAAAAAAAATTGATAAGGTATTTTCTTGAAAGTTTTGTATTTAGCATATATTTTAAAAGAGAAAAGCAAAGTAGGACATATATAACTTAGACATTAATGTGTTTTTTTATCTATAATAGACGCTGTAACATTTCTCAAGATGTAATCACTATACTGCAAGCATTTTTCGGTTGGAAGATTTTTCTTTATTGGAAGATGAGAGCGGGAAATTTTAAGGTTCGGTTGAACATCGATTCTTCCAAAAAACCGTATTTCGTGTGTTACAGCTGCTTATGATTATTGATACTAGCATATTTTATGCCTGAATTCGTTGAAGTCGCATGTGGTGATCCATAACTCGCGTACGTGTTGATGCGTGGTGGCTTGGAGTAGACAAAAAAATTACCAACACTTCGAGCAACAGTTAGAAAATATTTTTGGGGGGAGAGGAGAGGGGGAGGCGTGGCATAATGGTTGGTTTGTGCGGACTGCGAATTTCAGGATTCGTGGATTGAATTTCCATCTGCCGCAAATATTTGTTCCGCACGTTTGGGTCATTGGTGCACTATAAGAGTGACTGTCAAATCCCATTATTCAGTCAAAACAGACTAGACAAAGAGATGGCGGTGTGTTCTGTTGATTAACTGCCTTCCTTCTACTCTATCAGTTCAGAGCTAGGGAAGGCAATGCGCAAATAGCTCTTTGCGACAAAATTCTAAAAAACCAACTTTTTTTTTTCAGTAGGGCCCGGCATGGCCAGGTGTTTAGGGTGCTCGACTCGCAATCTGAGGGTCGCGGGTT
>NW_013666476.1:376479-380301 GCF_000517525.1 Limulus polyphemus
GCTTTGCGCGAAATTCATAATAAACAAACAATCTTTTTCAGAAACAACTTATAATCAGAACCTTGTATTTTAGTTCCTGAAGCGCTTTAAAGCTGTTAGTGTTGAATCATTAGGATAGTTACATGTCCTAATGAACGGGGAGTAAACCTTACCCAAGAAATTGCAGTAAACTCTGGTAACAAAGCCACTTTGCAGTCGTGTCAAAGCGTGTGTTGGTAAAACAGAACGTTCTCCACGTACCATCCATCGGTCATAGCTTCAAGACCAGTCATTGTGCCTCACTGAGTAATTCAATTCATGTGACCAAGAACCATTAGGAAGATGTGGGCATGATCGATCATCACAATGACTTCCGAAAAATAATAGGAAGGTCTTATACATTTGAAAGGCCTCGTTGTGGAATGAAGAGTGACTTTGTGTATCTCAGATCTGAGCTGAATAACCTTTTGAACATTTGCGATTTTTTATTTTATTTTTTGGTTTACTTATAAAACTTACACGTTTTATAATCGTGTTTCTATAAAAACGTACACCTTCTAGTTATGTTTTTCTAAAGTTACTTGTTTGTTTGTTTGTAGTTATGCCCAAAGCTGCACAATGGGCTATCTGTGCTTTGCCAACCACAGGTATCGAAACCCTGTTTCTAATGTTGTAAGTCCGCAGACATACCGCTGTGCCACTGGGGGGAGGGGCTTATTTGTTAGTAGTTTTTGCTTACTTTTGTCACGCATCCAGCATGTGCTTTCTATTAGCGTTTCTTAGGCTATAACAAACTGTATATTGTCTCAGTGATTTTAAGTTAAATCTTTCTTTATTTTAAGCTAAAGAAATGCCTTAGAGATGTGGGGTTAAGAACTCATCAAAAATAGTGAATGTTGTGGGGCCTATTTTCGGTTGGATTTCAAAAAACAACTAATTTTTATCTCCTAAAGCGAAAGCATTTGTCGTTCATGAGTATAGCTCAAGCAATTCTATACACCGGTATGTCGTGTAGTAAAGTGATTAATTAGTTTATTGGCTGGCGCTGGTGGTTAAAAGGTTCCTGATAAAACAAGTGCTTTTGTTGACGAAGGACGTTTAGCTTGACATGGAAAGCCACTTATCCATCGAAATTGATCATATGGAAACATGTGATTAGGGTTCCTGTCTTTAGACTACGAGGTACTTTGTCTTTTTCTTCGGTAACACAAGCGTTTCTACTTTTAATCAGCTGTTTTAAAGTTTAGAACCTTTTAACACTATGCATATACATACACACTTTTTAAACATATTTCCTAATTTAGAGGATCACATTGTTACTTTTTTAATCTGTCCATTTACTTTTAGAGAAGAATAGTTCTGAGTAATGTTTAGATCTTTATTCATTAAAGATAAATCATATAAAGACTAAAATTAAATCTATTAATTTATTTTCTATTCTCACGAAGCCCCCTAGTGGCTCAACGGTAAGTCTGAAAGCTTATAACGCTAAAAACCAGGTTTCCATACTTGGGATGGGCACAGCACAGATAACCCAATGTGTAACTTGGTGTTTAACAACAAACTATCATTAAGAATAAAAAAAAATCTTTTCCTATGATTGACTCACTTAATTCAAGTTAGGAAAAAATTTTCAGTTGTTAGAAAAAAAATGTTCTTGTAAATCGTTTGCCATAATTATTCATTACAGCCTTTTTCAAGCATTATTTACGTACAATTGCTTAATCGAAAGTTCGTGGTAGATATTTTTTTGTAAAATTTTGGCTTTGAAATAACGTAAAGATTTTACTTTTTTGTTTTTTGGGTACATTAACGACCTATTGTGTGAATTACTGTCAGTATTCAAAATCAGTTACAATCGTATAGTAGCAATTTTGGCTTCCCTTCTGCTAAGGCTGAAGATTTGGCAAGAAAAATTACCTGCTTACTGCTAAGTTTACTACAGCCTTCACAATTACTTCCTACTGATGCCAACTTTGACGAAGTTTTCTTCTTGTAACTGCTGCTATAAAACAGCTCACGTTAGGCCTTAGTTAGACTACACGCTTCTGTTTTCCTCGTTTTGCCTTCTCAACCCTTTTAATGTTTTCCGATTGGACTTTGTTCCTGTGACATATAGACAGGAAATCCTTGTCTTATGTCCCTCAATCCTGGTGTTTTTGCAGGAATAGAAAATGCTGTATCAGGAAGGACAACAAAGCTGACAGTATGTTGTCAGATTATATTTTCCCAAGGGATAATGGTTTTCATGAGCTCAACTTTGACTCTAACTTAGTTTAAGCAACACAAGCCGAAAATGTGGAACTGTGTAGTCGAACAAGGCTATACTATAGGCGTAACTTTAATATATGTAGACGATTGAAATAATACAACAAAAACCCCAAAACGCAAAAAAAAACACGGAGTTCATTGTTATCATAAATAATTATCAAATTATGTTCCAGTTTATGTTCTTTAAACCACTATTTCAAAATCAGTTCACCCCCCAGTAGCACGGCGGTATGTCTGCGGACTTACAACGCTAGAAATCTGGCTTCGATACCCGTGGTGGGCAGAGCACAGATAGCTCATTGTGTAACTTTGTGCTTAACTTCAAACAAACAAAATCAATTCAGTAAACGTTTTAGTAGTATTAAGTTTAAACTAAAGTTAATCTTAATTTTATGTCACAAATAAAACACATTTCACAATTATGTGACGCAAAGAACTCTTAAAACATGAAATGAAAGTTGTCTTAAGAGATGAAAGGTATTTTGGCCATCAGAAATCGATTTGAGTAATCACCTTGATCTCTAGTTGTCCAGCGAATTCTTCCAATTAAAAAGCGTTGTTGATGGCATTTTCTTTCTTAAAATTTGTAATATTTCGCAGATCAAGAATTCATAACAATATGTGTAAATATATTTATTAATGCAAATAAACTCCGACCTTTATCTCCAGAATATAATTTCGCAAGTCTATACATAGTCGTCCTTAATTTGACTCGTAACAAGGACATTCTGATTCACAATTCGGTACGTTAGCCTCTAAGGCACGCCCGAACCATCTATAATAAAAACCTAAAAGCTTGTTCAAATTATTTTTAATGTAAACGATAAAGTTCCTTATTCAAAAGCCCTGAAGTGTAAATGTGAAAGACCTATAATATAAACGTCAGAGCATGTAGACTAGCCTGCTGTATAAATATCAAAGCGTGTTCAGAAGGCCTGCAATACAAAAGTAAACGCTAGTTCAAAAAGCCTGTAATATAAACGGAAAGGTTTATGTAAAGGGCCTGTAATACAAATGAGAAAGAGTATTACAAAGGCTTGAAATATAAACGGCAAGGTTTATGTAAAGGGCCTGTAATGCAAACGGCAAAGTGTATTCCAAAAACCCTGAAATATATACGTCATTGCGTGTTAAAAAGCTTGGAGTTTAAAATGTCGACGTAACTAAAATTACCATATGTTGTTATAGTACAGGAAACAAATAAATTTTTCCTGTGGAATAATGTTGTTAAAGATCAGGATATTATGTAAGGCAAGCTACTACTGAGTTTTAATGTATTTTAGCAAATGGCTCTTGAGCATTAACTACCGCTCAGCAGGCGCGGTTGATAATGTTTTGTTTCTCAAAAATTCCTGTTCAGCGAAAGGCAAAAAATATTGTACTGACGGACACAAATAGTTTCAACAACAGCTATGACAAAAATTAGAGAACAAAAACACGAAGAAACATTCTTGTTTTTCTGTTGTTTTTTTACAACACCAAATTTCAAACATAAGTTTGAAAGTTACTTTAATGGTAAAAACTCTGTGCAAATTTAAATAGTCACTTTTCATAAATGTTTTAAACAAAAAC
>NW_013666476.1:381301-384149 GCF_000517525.1 Limulus polyphemus
TTAATATACAGAGATTTTTAACAATAGAGAGTTTTTAAGTCCACAGACATACCGTTGTGCCACTGGGGAGCAGGTTAGTTTGAAAGACAATGGATAAGAACAGGGATATCTTTGATATTTTATAAAATGCATTATTGTGGGTGCTCGTTTAGCTGGAGAGGTGTTATTAAATACAGCTTCTTTGACCGACTGTTCAAAATAACAGAGTCTTTGAAATGTGGCAATCGAACAGTGAAATATCTGTCACTAGGAAACACTGTGGTTTCCGATCGCTGGTGAGAGACTCAAGTTAAAGACAATTATATATATTTGTAAAATGGAACAGACCTCAGACTGTATAATAATTGACCAATTACTTCACCAATGGTTAGAATATATCTCCATCTGTGCCATATGAAGTACATTAAAGATTGTCGTGGGACTGTGAAGATGCATTACTGGGTTGGCAGGAGAAGTAATTTTGTATCATTATAGCCAATTACAATTCTTTGCTGAAACGTGTCACAACAACAAATTATATGAAAATATAAGCCCATCCTTGCAACTTTTGCCAAGAAAGAAGGAAGCATAGGTATATAAGTATATTGAGGGTTAATCACACTTTACAAGAATGGTGCTCCAGGTGGAACTGCTAACTTTATCGTTTGTGGTGCTCGTTCAGATGTCCGATATTATATACTGTTGCTTGGGAAATTTTCCAGAGACTCTTCGTTCTACGTGGATATTGGTTTTCAAGATCACTTTTAAATGGATCAAAGCTCAAATGTTCATTGGATCTGCATCAGATTCAGAGGATTTTAGAGGAATATGGTTAAACAGAATTTCCGTTGTTCTAGTTTCTTCCGCCATCTTTGCATAAAAACAGCTGTTGATTTCGAGGTGTGCTAGAAGCTTATAATCTTAGGCTTGCCTTTGCTACTCCAAACATTTGGTTATTATGTCGCCAACAGTCTTAGGAGGTGTGTTCATTTTGTCATAATGTTGTAACTATAGCCTTCACTCTGTGAATGAGGGCGTTTCTCCAGATTGATTTGAAGTTTGCTTTCAGAGTTGTTTCTGTCCTGAACGTTCTGCAGTGGCAGTTTTTACTCTTCCTTTGGGAAAATTGAAGGCTCTGTACAGAAAAATCTCTGTATATTAACAACCTCGAAATGTTGTGTCATTGGGCTCTCTATTGTTAAAAATCTCTGTATATTAACAACCTCGAAATGTTGTGTCCTTGGGCTCTCTATTGTTAAAAATCTCTGTATATTAACAACCTCGAAATGTTGTGTCCTTGGGGCTAAAAACCGGGTTTCGAGACCCGTGGTGGGCAGAACACAGATAACCCTTTGTCTAGCTTTGTGCTTAACTACAAACAATCAAACTGACCATAACATGAATATATCTCTGCATTTATAGAGTCTGACACATCACATGATTAGGTCTATTTTATTTTGTATGCACAAACAAATTAAGGGTTCCATGAATATGTGGGAGCGCTTTAACAACGTGGTCTATTCAGTCTAATTCTCATAACAATAACAACCTAGTATATCATTTCATATCTCCCATAACACTCAAGGATGCATCTGATAGTTATAATAAAACCCTAATGTATCTGACAATTCCCATTACAACACAGCATTGCATCTAATCATTCCCATAGTAACACAGCATTGCATCTGATATCAGTTTCTATAGTAACACAGTAAAGTATCTGATAGTTAGTTTCCATAGCATCATAGCAAAGAATCTAGTAGCTCTAATAGCAATCCAGTAATGTCTTTCGTAGATTCTTGAACCACTCTTGGCTACTATTACAACTTAAAAGTTTCTCCTACCTTATGTTAATGTTATTTTAAGTACAAGTTCTGGCATAGCATAATTAGAATTGTATATCTTTATAGTTACGGTGCAATGTTAACCCTCCCCCTCCTGAATTATCATTACATTTAGTGCACTATTTTCACTAAGTGGCGTTCGTGTGTGATACACTAACATGTGGTAAAACTTGGTGCCAGCAGAATAATAGTGCATCTACTTCTGTAAAAATGAACAACATACAGAGCTAATTTATAAAACTTAAAACCTTTTAGAAGTGGATCCGAAACTTTTGGTTTATTCGAATGTTCGCACAATGGTATAAAAAATCCTATTTGCATCAGTCGTCCATGATTTTGAACTGATAAACTAGAGGAAAGGCAGCTAGTCAACAGCACCCCCTGCCATCTTCTGGGCTACTCTAATCGAATAGTGGAATTTGGCCTTCAATCTTTTAACACACCCACCGCCCAAAAGTGAAAATCACGATATTTGAAGGGCAACAAGCATCAGGACGCAAACCGAGAAACTTCAAATCTATAATAAAGCATGCTAACCACAAAGGCCACGCCCGAGATTTGGATATGAAAATGAATCTATCTTTGTAAACCACGTAATACTTGCATTTTCGTAAGTTTGTTTCTGTTGCTCTTTATTAATCCCAATGCACGTTTCACAATTTAAAAAATAAAATAAAATAACGAACAATAACACTAAAAATCCCGAAATCTAAACCTGTTTAAATATTTAGTTCAAGCTTAATTATTTAAACGGTTTAAGTTTTCGTCTTGAATCCGGCGTGGGTTAGGGTTTAGCGAGCTTAGACTGTGAATATAAGTGTTCGTGGTTCGCGTCCCCTTTCCACATAAACTGCACTCCGCACCTTTTGGCCATGGATGCCCTATAGGAGTGACGACCGAATCCGACTATTCAGTCAAACAAGCTGTGGGTGCTGTTTGACTATATCTTGCCTCTAGTGAGTCTGGTCTGGGTTAGGGTTTAGCGAGCTTAGACTGTGAATATAAGTGTTCGTGGTTCGCGTCCC
>NW_013666476.1:384904-393923 GCF_000517525.1 Limulus polyphemus
CAACCTCGAAATGTTGTGTCCTTGGGCTCTCTATTGTTAAAAATCTCTGTATATTATCATCATTCCTTGGATCTTCCGATCTTAAACTACCTTGTACATGGTCGGGAATTCACCATGAACCAATCATATTAAATGTTGTTCATGGCGCCAAGGCTTGTATCTACAGCGTCACGTTATGGCCATGTTTTCCTATTCCCAGTTTCGAACTATTCACTTAGTAGCACCCCTCGCTTGTAGGGCCTATTATTAACTGAATAGCTAAATTGAATGAACATTCTCATTTATTTTGAATGAACAGTAGAAGTTGTGGTTTAACCCAAAGATTCTGACATTTAAAGTTATAATGCAGCGAAAATTAAGCTTGACCTGTAACTAAACCTTGTAAATTTCAAAAAATGTTGACTTGTTTTATAACAAAAATTAGCAACTTAGCGAATGCCGTTGAAGTAAACGAGTGACTTTTCATAGTTCTGAAGGAATAATCATCATGCTAAACCTGTAAGACACAACACTAGAGAAAGATAGTAAACCATAAGTTGGAGAGTGTCCGAGGTTTAATATCTAAATATTATGTAACATTATCAACTGTAGTAGTTCGTTGTGTTCCATCAGTTGAGCAAGGTTTTGATTATTTATGACTGCATTAAATTCAACTACGGTTATTGGTTGGGCGTTCTTCTTTTTGATAACTATATCACGTGGTAGAGATATATTCTATTGAAAGTATATTCTGTGGCACATTTTGCGTGACTTGAGCTAGAGTAATTCACCAAATTTTGGTTTTGTACAATAAAACACAGTTTAGATCGTAGGTCTATATACCAATAGTACTTTGCCCTATTCATTTTGTTCCATTTAACTAAGCTGGGTTAGTTTGATTTTTGTGTGTTGGAAGACTTTGTCATGATGGGCTTTATCCTTTTCGCTGTGTAGTTCTTTGTATGTCAGTGTCGTCGTGGCGGCATGTCCTAAGTTGATCTTGTACTTTGGTTTATATCTATCTCATGTTTCAGTGAACAAAAGTTTTACTTTTCTATCAAAAGTATGTTATTGCTGAACTGATACGATCGAGTCATTCACTTGTCGTTCTGATGGGATCTGCAGCTCATTCACACTTCTATATGTGTACTATGAAATATACAGCTACGAGTCCAAATTATATATGTGCAAGTTTCATTCGCTCATTTCAACAATCCACTTATTTTATAAAATTAGGATGTTCGTCACTTAATCAATATATCTCGAACTGCTTTCTAACTTCTCCTTTCTTTGCACTATGTAGCTGGTGAAGTTACTTTTTCGTAAGTGTACAAGAGTGTCTACATAAATTATCGATTATATCACGACCTCTGCGGATATGATATTTCTATGTGTGGCTGCGAAACTCATTAAAATCTTTCATGCCTCACAGTCAATCAGTTCTGGGTGTATATTCAGGGCTGGGTTATGTTGAAGTTGTTGTAAACGCGTCACCAGAGTCGCTAAACCTGGGTCTTAGCCCCAGTATAAATCTTAAATAAGAGGACTTTCTTTGCTGCTTTTAGTGTTTAAAGTATTTAGTGTTTGTAAATGAACTTTTAATTAAATAGGAACATAACTGAATAACCCACGCTGTCACATCTAATTAGAGCAAAGTTGCTACACGCCCGCTCGTGCCTAATAACTCTCTGTGCGTTTGTTAATTAGCAATCCGCCTGTGTTTAATCAAGGTTTTTGGTTGGATATTTCAGACGCTAAAATCTGAGTCAGAGAATCATAATATTAACGAGGATTAGAAAATAAAAGACAGTTTATATAACATTTCACGAATGTAACATCGTTATCGACACTACTCTAAGCCTTTTTAATACTCTGTTACATGCACGTTATCGTCCAATGAACGGGCCCACAGGGGATTAATTTCCAGTCCTGTCAATAAGGTCAACTAAACAAGAAATACAGGCACTGATATACACATAGTATCCTTTCTATCCTCTGTTTTTGTGTTATACAGTGTATCACATGCAAGTCGACACGTCTTTGGGCTTAATACTGCTGATATTCTGCATTTAAGGGCTGATATCTTGTTTACAAACATTGTATCTGACTAATTTATTTTTCTTTTTTGACGCAAACTCAAGCCATAGCTTAAAATTTTCTGGGTATGATATAATGAGTAAAACTTAGACTTCATAAATAAACAAATACCGCTCTAATAAATATGAATTACGATAGTTACAAAGGAGGGAGTGAGAGGACGCTCTCAGCTAAACCGACAAAACTTTTAAATTCTGTCATTTGATTGTTGTTTCTAGTCGCGACGTAGAGGATCGTAGAATGGCTCCGAGTTTTTCAAGTACAAACTTTTAGCTCATAACTCCCTCATCTCTTGAGCGATCTGAGATCTAATTACATTTTTGGACTCAGGAGGTAAAACCCTTTCGATTGATATATTTGACCATGACCAAGATCTCATAGATTAATTTACTCTAATTCTGTCTAAAAGAATTTCAATTTGAGGGTAGGCTGGTAGATGCCATGATGAGTAATAAAATAGAATCGGGTATACGCGCCCCTCACGTTTGTATTGCTGGCGCAAAAAAATATAGCTAATAAAAAGGAAAAAAAAAGGTCTCATAGATTAATTTGCTCTAATCCTGTCTAAAAAAAGTTCAAGTGTCGCGGCTATTGAGGATTTCCTCTTGTTTTTTTTCTAACTTGTAAGTTAATTGCAATAAATTGCTATTTGCGATTAATGTTTGTTTTCGCTAGGTAGTAAAAGAAGTTATTTAGGGTAAAAACGTTATCTCTGAACGAGTTGAACAAATCAATAAATTGCTATAACCGTTAGGAACATAATATTCAACCTTTTTTTTCACACGCACAGGCGCACACACACACACACACACACACATATATATATCAGTATAATGGAGTATTGAAAATAGAAACTCATGAAATAGCCTTTACCAGTAGTTCTCTTTGAGTTCAATAATTGATTGAATGAAAAATAAGTTTTCTGGCAAAATTCACATTTTTTACATGCGTTTACAGATAGTACATCTCGTTTTGAATTTTTTTGTTTGAAATATTCAATTTCTAAACATTTGCTTCCTTCATTATGTTTGCGATAAAGGTAAGATAAAATAATTGCTTAATTACATTAAATATATCAAGCAAGGTTTATACTATTAGTAAGGATATTGAATTGTTGGAAAGGGTTCAGTGAAGGGCTATTAGAATGAGCTTGGGATCGAAAAGTTCTCATAAGAAGATAGATTCCCTGAAATTGGTTTACCTTGAAAGAAAATAGTTAAAAAGGACCTAGTTTTGGTGTTTAAGATTGTTAAGGAAATTGATAATGTTGATGCATCATCTTTTTTGTACTTAATGGTGAGAATGGTAGGATTAGTGGACACAAATATAAACTTTGGCAGGGTAGGAGTCATTTTCAGCTAAGACAGCTTTATCTTTTCAACAGGGTGTTTGACTTTTGGAATGGGTTGCCTTCAGATGTGATAGATACAGTTAATTTAAGGGGAATTTAAGGGAAGGCTTGATAAATATTTGAATGAGAAGACCTGGATTTGAGTGTTTTATCTGTATTTTAGAGTTTAATATAGTGTATGGGATGGCCTAAATGGACCAACAAATCTCTTATTGTTTTTAGATTATATATGTATGTCTCAGCCTAAGTGAGACACAAATGAAACTGAAGTGGAATTCCCTCAGCTACTCTGAAGCAAAGCAAAGGTTACACTATAAAGACTCAGCCTGGGTGAAACACAAATCATATTGAACTGGAAGCCCTCAGTTGCTCTGAAACAAAACAAGGCTTATACTATAAAGACTCAGCCTGAGTGAGACACAAATCAAATTGAACTGGAAGTCCCTCAGTTACTCTGAAAAAAGCAAGGCTTATATTATAAAGACTCAACCTGAGTGAGACACAAATCATATTGAACTGGAAGTCCCTCAGTTACTCTGAAACAAAGCAAGGCTTATACTATAAAGACTCAGCCTGAGTGAGACACAAATCATATTGAACTGGAAGTCCCTCACTTACTCTGAAACAAAGCAAGGCTTATACTATAAAGACTCAGCCTGAGTGAGACACAAATCAAATTGAACTGGAAGTCCCATTCATAAAGCAATTGATGAATAAGAAGAGCACCAGTAAGAGATTTTAACATAAAATATTTAATTCGTTCAGATATTTGAATTTATAAACAAACAGAAAAGCAGACAGGGTGGTGAGTAGGTAATATGAGTACTAAGTCTCACACGTGTCTTAATTATACCTTTTAGTTACTTACGTTTCTATTTCTCGCATTTTAAATATTGTTGTTAATATCCATAACTATTACAGTGTACAGGATAATTATATGTATTAGCAGGAAAATAAGAAGAAACACATAAGTGTCCCAGGTGTCGCTGTTTTAGTTTAATAAAATTATATAATTTTAAAGTATTCCAAGAATATTAATTTTCCCTTTGAGTTTGATGACGAGGAACCTACTTTGAGACTAATAATGCTTGGAGACGGCTTGAATAGGTAATGAAGAAAAACTTTAATATAAGTTTAACATAACAGCAAATGTACAACGTTTCGACAAGGTTTTGCCATCATCAGATACAAGTAGTTTACAATGACACACACACACACACATACACACACATATATATATATATACACAGTATGGAACAAAGAGGTCACATGACCGGATATTGTTGCACCACTTAGAAGATATATCTTGGCACCCCAAGGTGTTGGCTTAGAGTAGGGTTGTTTTGTTAAACTTACATTAAATGTTTTCTTCACTGCCCATTCAAGCCGTCTCCAAGCATTATTTGCCTTTGAGTGTTTCTCATTTAATCCTAGAATTACTTATGGGATCCACGGACTTCATCACCCTTTTAATTACATCTTTCTAAATTATTCATGCACTAATGTGCTTGTGGATCCACTATTTTGTTGGTTATAGAGTTCCTTAATAACATATGCGCCACATACAAAAGCCCCTCTTCCGGTGGTTTAGTGGAAAGTCTGAGGGTTTATAATGCTAAAAATTGATTTTCGATACCCACGGTTGTTAATGTACAAATAACTCATTGTATAGTTTTGTGCTTAAGAACAAACTAAACACACACTAATTAATACCAGGGAGAAAAGAGAATGCTTTAAAATGATGGCAATTAAAAATCAAGAATAACTGAGCTGAGAAGTAAGCTAAGTTTAAACACGATCAAACTCACATCAGGATAACAGCGCAACATGATACAGCTGCTGCCCAGATGTATAGTTGTTCCTTTGATATCTAGGTGAGAAACTCCAAAAATACTAAAATTGACCTTCAAGTAGCGTCATATTTGGCTGAGCCATTCACAAGCAGGAAAACTGAGTTTATGACGGCTTTATCTTTCAAAGTAATAGTCGTATTGATAAATTCGCAAGCTCAGTTTGGCTGTAACCAGGCCCAATCATTCAATGAGTAGACAGAGACAACCTGGACTGGCAACAACCAAAGAAGTGACCAGTTCGAGGGGCATGTTTGCGAAAGATCATTAATGAGCCTCCTAGCTCAAACCTGATCTTCAGTTAAATAATCATCTTGTTTGTTTGTTTGAAGTTAAGTACAAAGCTACACAATGGGCTATCTGTGCTCTGCCCACCACGGGTATCGAAACCCGGTTTCTAGCGTTTTAAGTCCGCAGACATACCGCTGGGGGACGAAATAGTAATCTTAAAGCTATGGAAAGGTAGCTATATAAATATAATAGTGCTGTCTGTTGTCTGGTGTGTATCCATGTAACTATTTCGCAGGATTTGGATGGATCTTCACCAAACTTGGTATGGAAGCTCATTAGATCCATGCGGGGTTACAAACAAATTTTCAGTTTTGCATTTTGCCGTTTTCATGGCTGTTTTCCTTTTTTACCACTACCTTACATCCTGTAGATGGATCTTCACCAAACTTGCATTTTGCTGTTTGTTTGGGCGTTTTTTACAATTACATATAAGGGAAGCAACTTTTCATGCCCTAAGATAACCTTTCATTAATCATGAATTTACATAACTTCCGTCCAGGGGATGGTTACTCCAGCTAGTAATTTATAATCTAAATATACCTATATGAATATACATGTAGGTTCAATGTGGCGAGTAAAATATGCATTAGACACACACACCCCAAGCAAGTTGTTTCAAGTTTATATTTTACTCCAAACTCTAAAAATACCCAAGTCATAGATTCCTAAACTGTGGTTTTATAGAGCCAGAATTGGGACTTGGTGCCTTATTAGGTGAGTTTCTAGTCGCTATACTATTAATTTTATAAGTTCGTAAGCATTTTTTCTTTCTTATAAGTAACACATCAGCAGTAAGTACTTTGTTTGCCATTTATTATTTTTCATAGCTTTTAAAATTTCACTAAGTAATTAAGGAATAAATAAAAACTATATCAAGTGTATAGTATAGAGGAATATAATAATGTTAAAACGCCAGGGTTTACAAAAAGGCTTTTTATATTTTCTAGAGCTAAAGTAATTTTAGTAAACTCTGGAGTACACGTGTAAAGATGCTTTTACAATTTCTAACACTACAAATTGAATGCTTAATAGTGATCTGTGCATAATAAATCTCAGGTGGTAGGTCTCAGAAAAAAACTTTGGGAACCTTTGATCAAATGTCTTTTATAATGTAAATTTTTCATTGTTTATGACAACGAGAATGGTGCAATTGCTGTCCTGAAATAACTAGAAATTGTTATGAAAATGTAAGGAATAATATAATGTTACTGTTTAGCAGTACTCGAAAGAAAACCATTGGTTTGAACCAGTTGGCTACGAGTGATTGAAACATCAGAATACATTCAACAAAAGTAAAAATTATTTAATAAAAACAAGCTTATACCATATTGATACCTTGCATCAATTTATTGGAGTTACCTCTCCACCCTATTCTGGACTCGTTATCAGGCTTAAGCAACTATATTTTTCAGATATCTCTACTCGATCCTCGAGAGATGTTTCGTAATATATATATATCTCGAATAAACCTAATTCTGATTCATTTGCTTATTTACTTACACACTACAAGAAGTCAGTACCGGCCAAAGTACAGTCTCTTCTCTACCAAATTGTGGAGTCAAGTAGCTTTGCGCTGTCCCTAATCTCGAACCACACACAGGAAGGCAACCTAAATTCAAAACTCAACATTAACATTTTTAGTTAGTTACTTTGTTTGGTTCTGAATTTCGCGCAAAGCTACACGAAGGCTATTTATGCTAGCCGTCCCTAATTTAGCGGGCTAGTCATCACCACCCACCGTCAACTCTTGGACTACTCTTTTACCAACGAATAGTGGGGTTGACCATCACATTATAACGCCCCCACAGCTGAAAGGGCGAGCATGTTTAGTGGGACGGGGATTACCTTTTATGAAAGCTTATTTCGTACACGAAAGTTATTGTAGTTTATTTAATGATAGTGTAAAGCGAAGTTATTATAAGGTTGTGATAAAAATCCAGTTATATATGCACTTGATGATAATATGAAATAATCATTACCGTAGATACACATATTAACAATAAAAAACCCATTGATGTACGTTTGATGACGGTATAATCTGGTGTTAATCAATGCTACTGGTTTCTATTTAATTACAGTATAAGTAATATACAATTGTCATTGGTATGCACTTGTTAAAACCAAAAGCTAATGTAAAAAGTCCTTGATGTACCTTGATGCTACTACAACCAGTGTAAGAGAGACATTGATGTACACATGGTAATAGTATATAGTAGAATAAAAGAGTCACTGAGCTACACCTGATAACAGTATGATCCAGAGTAAAAAGTATTACTGATCTACACCTGATAACAGTATGATCCAGAGTAAAAAGTATTACTGATCTACACCTGATAACAGTATGATCCAGAGTAAAAAGTGTTACTGATCTACACCTGATAGCAATACAGTCCAGAGTAAGAGTAAATGATTAAAATATGATAATAGTATAATCCAATGTAAATGAGTCACTAACCTATGATTGGTAGCAGTATAAGGTAGTATGGAAGAGTCGCTCGTGAATCCTGAAGTCGGTATAGTACAATATAAAATTGTTACTGAATTAGAATATAACCAATGTACAAAAGTCATTCTGAGGACACTTGAGGACAGTACGGTGCTATGTACGAGAGTCACTGTACGTTTCTCAGAGGAGCACAAACCAATGTTATAGGACCATGTATATATCTTTGTTTACAGTATACATGTCGGTTAGTATGATTTTAATGTTAGGATTACCGATGGAGTACCATCAGCTTTTGATTTGATTTTATTCTATTTATGCACCAAATCATTTATGTATCAGCGAATTTGTTGGTTATACAGGATCCATAATATTATGTAAGTCACAAAATAGAACGCAAAAAATTCCATCAGCAGTATATACTGATGGGGCTTCTTCCGCGGAATTATTTTGGCCTTTTTTTCTTTTTTCTTTACAAAGGGCGTTATTTCATGCAAAATCACATAATATCTCAATATGGTACAACACGTGAATCTCACTGGCAGTAAATGATACAAAACATAGTAATCTGAGGGTTAAACGACAGATTCTGTGAGCAGTCTTTCTTAGCCTGTAATACATTTATTATGAGTGGTCTTTCAATGCTTTTACACTCAATCTTACCAAATTAAATATAGTGTATTTTTAGTAGTAAGTATTTCAACGACATTTTCATTTTGGACAACACCATATATGCTAAACAGTCAGCTTAGAGATACCATCAATTTCAGATAAAAACCATCTTTAGTTTTGAACTATTGACCCAAATGAAGGCAGTTAGTTAATAGCACACATTGCCACAAAGGTTTTAAGCCGAATTACAGGATTGGCGGCCCGGCATGGCCAGATGGTTAGGTCGCTCGACTCGCAATCTGCGGGTCGCGGGTTCGAATCCCCGCAACACCAAATATGCTCGCTCTTTCAACCGTGAGTGTGTTATAATGTGATGATCGATCCCACTATTCGTTG
>NW_013666476.1:394935-409605 GCF_000517525.1 Limulus polyphemus
CAAACCATTGGTGAAGAAAAAAATTGGAAAATATTGAACGCCAGGTTCAAAGTAAAGGAAGACCATCAAATCAAAGTTTCGGCGGCAGGTATTTTCAGGGCAAAACTGCACAATACGCCATATGTGTTTTGTTCACCATGGGGAATTGAACCCGGAACTTTTAACAGATTTTTTCAATGTTAATTTTTTCTCACTTGTTTTATATACGCACAATCTTGAAACATGGCGGAAAATCAAATTTTTAAATGAAAGAAATTAGGTTTTAATATCAACGTGCTTTGTAAAGGAAAAATAACAGTAATATTAAATATAGTTTTTGTACAATAACTTAAAAATATATTTTAAATTGAGCTTAGCTTTCGTAAAAAATATCTGATCATGAAGGAGATAATTTAAAAAAGTTCAAGACTTGCAATTTTAGTAGAATTTCAGCTTTAAAGAAACCTTTACTTTCTTTTCATGAGAAAAATCACTTGTTTCTTTAGGGTAACATCTTATAGTGACAGTGACAAATTTGAACAAGCTCTGCATAACAAATTACAAAACTACATTTTAAATAGTGTGTTAGGCTTGAAGGTATGTTAATTATTTAACGCTTGATAATTCCACTTGAACTAGGTCAGTGGTTCTCAATTTTTGCTTCCTCGCGGACCCTTTCAGGCAGTGGTTCTTAACTTTTACTTCCTCGTAGACACTTTAGGTCAGTGGTTCTCAACTCAGTGGTTCCTTGCGAACCCTTTAAAGCAGTGGTTCTCAATTTTTACTTCCTCGCGGGCCCTTTAGGTCAGTGGTTCTCAACTTTTACTTCCTCCGGATCCTTTAGGTTAGTGGTTCTCAACTTTTATTTCCCCGTGGATCCTTTAAGTCAGTGGTTCTCAACTTTTACTTTCTCCGGACCCTTTAAGTTAGTGGTTCTCAACTTTTATTTCGTTGTGGGGCCTTTAGCGAATCAAAGACTGTCTCACGGACACACCCCACTCCCCCCCAGAGAGGCTTATTTACGGAAGCTAATCGTGCTGCAATAGATAAGTATATAAGATAATGAAAGTTTCAAATAAATAATTTTGTTTTCATCTAATTGAATATAGTATGGTTTCGATTTTTTAGCCCCTTAGAATATACACGGATCCCTAGAGTTCGAGGACCACCAGTTGAAAATTACAAAACTAGGATTACTTTTTACAAAAGACAATTATAAACAAAATAAAAAGTCGAAATTGAAGGTCCAAAAGTAACATTTCTGCTAACAGGAGATTGTATAAAATTTTGATTCGGAGCTGCCATGCAACCTTAAAAAATGATAGGATATCCTTTTCCAAATATAGTTGCTTGATTAACCTGAATTCGTTAGTTATTCAACCGCTTCTTACACCTATTCAAATGCATTTACTGATGCCAAGTCTTATCAAAAGCAAGAGATTTCACACCTACCAAAAAGAGATTAGCAAATATATATATATTTTTTTTTGAGTTTGAGGAATGCGGAAAATATAATAATGCGATACAGATTCACTGCTTTCGATTCATTGCTGCTTGAATAAACTCTCAAGCTGTTTATAAATTAAAGCACAGGGGAAAATGATGATTATGTATACATTTTAGACTAAAGAATGTAGTTGCACTCGGGGGCTTGAAGTGGGCTTACCGATGTAACCCTCGATTTTCTAAATTATATTAATAGTTATAAACATCAGTGAGCCATCGCAGCATGTATTTGCATATATATATATATATTTCTATATATGTAAATGAATAGTTTATTTGGGCTCAGAGTGCAGATTATGACCGGCACTGTTTAGAGGAAATTTGAGGGAGGGCAAAATAACCATAAGCATGCTAATTGTAAGGATTCTGTTGTCTATTCCTCTTGGAGAAAGTTTGCTATTTGAACCTGATTGCTAGAATTACCGTTCCTAGTGTTAATTACGTTTCTAAGTGGTGAAATATAAAAACATCAAACCATAATATCTGTAGCGAGCCAGTTTTTGCATAACATTGATTTAATCAATTTTGGAATATATTGATTGAAATTAGAATCAAATTATGACTGCTTTTGGGGGAAAAAAAAAAGTTTGATGTGTCAATCTGGCCAAGTATAAAAACGCCTAAAGCAGCTAATAATGTATACATATGTTAAAATATTGGGGGTGGTGGTGATTATTTATCTAATAGCGTCATTGCAAAATATGCGTCCTGCTTTTCCCGATGTTGGAATTTTAATTGTGTTTATTGCCAAGCAGAAGAAATATAGAATCAGAAAGTATTCCCGTTCACTTCTTTTGTCATCTACCAAGTGTATTAACACCACAGATTATGACACATTTACAACTTGTATGGATTATAACGACACGTATTACAGATTTAATATTTTTTAAACGACCTTCTCACTATCCTTTTTCGTTATTTTATCTTACGTGTGATGTGTTTTGTACCCTTCATTGTCCTACGGTTCAGTTCTCACTAACCACTTTTATTGTGTTAAATTAGGCGTATATTTAACATTCAGCTATTAAATCTGCAACTACTTTCAAGTTTGGTTCAAGTTAATATCCTGTAGAAATGTGTCACTTACTCAACAAAGCGCCATCTTACATTTAAGGGAATTAAATTCAACTTTCATAATAGCCAATTAACTTAGTCTCAGAGTAGCATTGTTACGTTTCTCTTTGTAAATGGTCGTACAAACCTTTAATGCATGGTACTTGAGTTTACCAGCCTGTGCGAGAACTCCTTGATTATAAGTTACAACCATTCCTTGTATTAATTCTTCTTCTTAATTAATGAAAGTCAAAAGGACGATTTACACCATAAACTGTATGAAAGGCTACAGAAGTGTCGTCTATGACATTTTAACTCACTTTGGAAAATTTCAAACAATGCTTGATTGCTTATGTTTATGACGACCTCGTATTTTTTAGAAATAAGTCCTGAATACATGTTTAAGAGGTCACTATAATATGAGAGAATAAGAATATATTAATATAATATGATTTTAACAACGAGTGATTTTATTTAACAAACCCGTGGAATTGAAATGTACAATTTAAAGATGGAAGTTAAAAGCAGTGATAACACGGTTTGTATTTGTGCTGTGTAGAATGTAGAACGAAGTTTTGCACTTTGAAAAGCTCTTCCCTGTAATTAAATGAATTGCTATACACTTATATCGAAACACTTAGAATTTTTGTAACCACTTTTATGTTCTTCATTTTTGTGTTTTTGGTTACAGCCTGAATGTCATTTTCCATTAAACTTGGTTATGAGTAACTCTATTCTGAGTAACTGTTCATTCGGGAAATACAAACCATTTAGTCATGATTTATACTTAATGTAGCTATTGAATGTTATCAGACCAAACTTTATAGTCTTTTTAAAATTTAATGATCTTCATAAAGAAGTGGGGGGAGCCTTATCAGGTCGGTCTGGTTCTGTTTACTGTTTATCTAATGATTGTTCTTGAGGTGAGCCTTATCAGGTGTGTATGATACTGTTCACTGTATATCTTGTGATTGTTCTTGAGAGGAGCCTTATCAGGTCGGTCTGGTTATTTTTACTGTTTATCTTGGGATTGGTCTTGTGGGGGCCTTATCAGGTCGGCTATGAGCAGATAACCCTTGTATAGCTCTGCGCAAAATTTGAAAAACAAAACAAAACATAAACAACAACGCTCGGCACTAAAATTTCTTACACATAGAACGTATGAAATGCTGTTGCATTTTGATAAAAATAAACTATATTTATACCTTCATTTGTGTTGAAATTTAGTTTTTTTATTTCTTTGCGTTGTTTCCTAAAATTGGCAGATTTTCCCAATAAAGGGTGAGAAAAAGATGGACTAGATAATCTGTTAAAAAGTTTATCTTGTTTAAGTATTAGTACTTATAGAATAAAACAGGCAATTTTTAACGAATGTTTCCTGGAATGTGGTGTATTTTGGAAAATCAGAAAAAAAAACTATTATATTATAAAGCTGTTACCAGTTTTCAGTAGTTGTTTTCTGTAACAGAACGTTTTATTGGCCTGCTGTGAGTAAGCCTATTTTGTGTTGTCGATCCAACGCTCACATTTTGTAACAACTATGAAAACTTTCGAAAAAACAAAAATCGGCTTTAAAGTTAAAACGATATCGCGCACCGATCTAAAACAAAACAAAAAATGATAGCCAAATTTTTTGTAAAGTGTTCTACTATAAGTCAATTTATCGGCAAGCGCGAAAAAGACAATACGGAAATTTTTTGGTACGTTGTTTTGACACTTTGGCTGAATTTATTCAGCGGATATATTTCTTTCGACTTAAGTACTATACCCCACGCTTTTATCAGTGCACGTTTTACCTTTCTTTGCATTTTATATGCCTTTTAAAAGTAACTCGTAACTTCAAAATTGTATTTACGGCAACTAGCATTACCCACTATAGTATACAGAGAAATACCACTGCTTCCTACAGTAAAGAAAAACGACAAAGAGGGAGATGGTAACCAAGAAGAAGTCCTTGTTCTTCTAATTTAATATTTACCACTGCTTCCTACAATAAAGAAAAACGACAAAGAGGGAGATGGTAACCAAGAAGAAGTCCTTGTTCTTCTAATTTAATATTTAATAAGAGGCCTTCCATTAATTACACCACCTCCCTCTCCCGGAAGCACTTTTGAAGACATTATTCTTTTGAACTATTTATGCTTGTTTGTTGTTAACCAACAGACTAACTGTGCTCTGCACACCGAGAGTATAAAACCAGATTTTTAGCGTTAAACCCTCAGATTTGCCTTTGAGGGGCAGTTTTATGCACTCATTTGTTTTTAGAGCCAGTAATTTGGTGGTTACAGAGATACTAGTAACATTATAGGTCACGAAAATGTTGCAATTAATTCCAATAATTACTTTTCGGGTATCCAATGTATTTTATGTATATATGAATGATTTGACTCAATTGTTTTGGTAAGATCTTCACACTGAATGTTTTGATTGGCAAACAAAAAAAAATACTCAACACGATGCACTATGTGGACTCTAATAGTGAAGGATACGTGAAAAATCCTGTAATTCGAGGGTTATATTTTGTGTTCGGATATTTACGCAAAGCTACTCAAGGGCTATCAGGATATTTGTCCCTAATTCTGAACTTAGACTAGAGGGAATGTTTGTTTTGTTTTAAATTTCGCGCATAGTTACACCAGGGCTATCTGCACTAGCCGTCCCTAATTTACCTAGTCATCACCACCCACCACCAACTCTTGGGCTACTCTTTTACCAACGAATAGTGGGATTGACCGTCACATTATAATGCCCCTTTCTTCCTTTTAAATGTTGCATGCTTTCTGCCTTAAGCCTGATGATACTTCACTCCACTGAATGATATTGCACGATCTCCGTTTTACTTGTGTCGTATGATGTGGTTCAGGTCAGTAAGGTTCGGATTATCATCGAAATTTATATCATGTATAGACCTGGGATGGTCAGGTAACGAACTGGTTTGTTTTGTTTTAAATTTCACACAAAGTTACACGCTAGCCGTCTCTAATTTACCTAGTCATCAACACCCACCACCAACTATTGAGCTACTCTTTTACCAACGAATAGTGGGATTCACCGTCGCATTATAATGCCCTCGTGGCTAAAAGAGCGAGCATGTTTGGTAGGACGGGGATTCGAACACACAACACTCAGATTGTGAGTCAAGCGTTCTAACCACCTGGCCATGCCGGGTCTAGAGGAAATGTAGCTAGTCAACAGTACCCATCGCCACTGTTGAGGCTACTCTTGTTTAATTAAATAGTGGGATTTGACCGTCACACTTCTAACGCACCCCATGGCCCCAAATTGCGGAACGCGATATATTTTTGTCTTGACGGGATGCGAACCATTTGATCACGCCCGGCTCGAGGGTTAAAGTATGAATTATATTTTCTAACCGTTAATTATATATTCGTTAGTTTTACAGGAAATCCAGCTGTGGTCTTGTAAAACTAGCGGAATTACAATTGATGTTTAAAAAAACATACACGGGATTTCTTGTAAAACTAGCGGAATTGTGGTTGATGTTTAAAAAAATCCCGTGTATGTTTTTTTAAACATCAACCACAATCCCGCTAGTTTTACAAGAAATCCCGTGTATGTTTTTTTAAACATCAATTGTAATTCCGCTAGTTTTACAAGATATCCCACTGCAGTTTTGAGCACTAACTGTATTTTCTCTTTCATTAGACTTGAAAACAACTACGTTATTCCACTTTGCATTTGTTATTAGTAAACAGGTTAAGGGAGCAGCGACTTAGTACCTGTTTTGAAATTTTGTAAAAACCGAATTATGGCTCTTCGAAAATAAGTTTCAATAGAAGCAGAATAGTAAGTATGAACCTTTTAAATCAAATATAAGTTCCGTAGTTTCGTAATGCATTTTGTTTCACAGGCAGAGAAATGTGAAGTTAAAACCAACTGTACTGTATTTTTTTCCTTTTCATATTTTTATATTACTAACGCTATGTGAAACAAATACTATGTTACACATAGGATCATTAGTTTTGTTTCACAGGCAGAGAAATGTGAAGTTAAAACCAACTGTACTGTATTTTTTTCCTTTTCATATTTTTATATTACTAACGCTATGTGAAACAAATACTATGTTACACATAGTTTTTCAAAGAGTATGTTTTTTTTATTTCATGTTTTCAAGAAAACGGTACCCATGCTGTTACTTTATCTATACAAAGGTTTTTACACCATTCCCGGTGTTCACTGGATAGCCGTTGTATGGTAGTAGTTGTAGTACAACGCTAAAATTCCCTTTTTGGGCGAAGAAACACTACCAAGTCTTACTAGTCGCTTTTACTTCAAACGAGGCTATAACAGGTTGCGTGCTACGAACCATCATTACGTGTGCACGAACTTGGGTGGAGTGACGGCTTCTTCTACTTGCATTGTTTCTAAACTTCATACATACTGGCGATAATGAGAAGCACACCTAACCTGGGCCAACATAGAACCTAAGAAACTGAACAAGTCTCCTAAAAGATTTGCATTGTGAATTTCTTACTGACGTCAGGTTTTCTCAGTTTTTATACATCTTCTAATTAGTAGTGATAACGTCGGGACTTTTGTAATATACAGCAGTTTACATGGGAACAAGTTACGCTAGAGAAGCATTATTGTTAAATTACTCTTCTGAACTTCAGAGAGTAAAATTAAGGCAATGCGTTGGTAAAGAAACAATTAATACTTTCTTGGACAATACACGATGTCGGTAAGAAACGGTTAGGAATTTCTTGAACAATGGACTACGCCGGTAAGAAAAGAGCTATGTTTTTCTAGTACAAGTCAACACACAGTTAAATAAAGAATAAAAATATTCTAATAAAATGTACTACGCTGGTAAAAAAGGCGTTAGTACTTTCTATATAATATAATGCACTACGCCGATGAGAAAGGAGTGGGTGCTTTCTACATAGTAAGCAATGTACTACGCTGGTAAGAAAGGCGTTAGTACTTTCTATATATTATAATGCACTACGCCGATGAGAAAGGAGTGGGTGCTTTTTACATAGTAAACAATGCTAGTACTTTCTATATAGTACAATCTACTAAGCTGGTAAGAAAGGCGTTAGTACTTTCTGTATAGTATACAATGTACTACGCTGGTAAAAAAAGGCGTTAGTACTTACTATATAGTATACAATGTACTACGCTGGTAAAAAAGGCGTTAGTACTTTCTATATAGTATAATGCACTACGCCGATGAGAATTGAGTGGGTACTTTCTGCATAGTATACAATGTTAGTACTTCCTATATAGTATAATGTACTACGCTGGTAAGAAAGGAGTGGGTACTTTCTACATTGTATACAATGTTAGCACTTTCTATATAATACAATGTACTACGCTGGTAAGAAAGCAGTGAATACTTTCTACATAGTATACAATGCTAGTACTTTCTATGTAGTATAATGCACTGCGCCGATGAGAATGGAGTGGGTACTTTCTACATAGTATACAATGTTAGTATTTTCTATGTAGTAAAATGCACTACGCTGGTGAGGAAGGGAGTAGAATTTCACTCCAGATGACTAGTAGTAGACATACTAAGATTAAAGTAGCAAACAGCAAAACTTCAACTGTAATTTAAGCAGGGTATAAAAACCTTAAAAAACCTTTATAAAATAGCCCAAAATCCCAAACTTGGAATCTCATTTTACTTTGTTGATAGAAATATGATTATCAGAATTCTTGGGTTTCTACGTACGACTTGATTATTGCTGAACATGACATAAGTAATAAATTAATTAAGCGAAAACATAACTTATTCTAAAGTGTTACAACTTTCAAATCTCTAGGCCTTTATACTAAATATTACTGTAGAATATTGTAACAATTCTTCTGTTTATTTGAAAATGTGGAAAATATTCCTCTAATAATAACATTAGTTTTCCGCTAGATACCGAAGATACGAGGATCCTTTGGGCCTTATATCATAATTCTGTTCACCTCCTGCTAAGAAAGTTAGTATTTCAAAGTAAAATGAGACGACATTTATGTCATAGTAATCTCGAGCTTGACAAGAGTATCATTATCATACGCCAAATCCCTATATTTCACTGTCAGCCAGCAGTGACAAGCCTTCGTGTTATTATTTTTTATATAGAAAATCCACAATCTTCCATCGAACGAGGTCCAACAACAAGTTTCTGTTATGAACTCTGTCAAACTGAAACTACAATGTATCTTTCGTAAACGTAACTTTACAAAGGAATTTATTGAAATATTTGGTATAGTTTTCTTTCTTACTCTATGTGAGACGCGGAATGTATTTTATTTTACATATTCCACTGCACATACTGTATGTATCATTCTTATTGTTACATATATCTGTAGTCCTCCGATGACGAGTACATTTACCTATGATTTTAATATAGTCATTTAATCCGTTATTTAGTGAGAATGTGAACAATGAATTTAAGACTTTCTTGAATGATAAAACCTTCGGATCTGTCAAAGTGTCACCCTGTTTTTCATGCCTAGGAACTTTTACGGATTTAATTCTGTTGAAGTCTTTCTATTGGATCTCTATATTGATATGTCTACTTCATTAAATTAATACTGAATACCTTTCTCTTTTGTAATCTTATATCGGTCAACATTAGGATTGTACTTTGATGCTACCGAAATCTCATCGATTATTCTGAGATCCCGTTATCTTTTGCCACAACAATAAATTCCGAATAAAAAACACACATTTGAACATTATTGCTATCAGTTATTCGTCCCACTTTCTTAAATATGACAAGAAAGATAGGAAACCTTGAGTTTCGACCACGATGGCACTAATGAGAAGCCTCTAGTGTAAGTGAAAGATTATTTTATCATTCATTATGTTATGTTGACGTGCGATGGCATGATTTGTATACAGTCATTCGTACTTTTAGTGCAATTTGTATACAGCCATTCGTACTTTTAGTGCAATTTGTATACAGTCATTCGTACTTTTAGTGCCTACCTCCAGTCATTCTTTATTTCGCGAAGAAATCCACCTTAGAATTCTAGAATCTTTTGCCGTACAATTGTGAAAATGTTAAAAAATAAAAGAGAACGTGAACTTCGATTAACTGAACACTCAGTATCGCGTTTCGCATACAGCCTTTCCTAGTTTTGGATGACTCTACGTTCGGTGGCGTGTTTTGTAAACAGACTTTCTGAGTTTTGGGTGATTCTACGTTCGGTGGTGTGTTTTGCATGCAGCCTTTCTAAGTTTTGGGTGACTCTACATTCCGTGTCGTATTTCGCATACAGCCTTTCCTTTTTTTTGGATGACTGTACATTCAGTGGCGTGTTTCGCATACACCCTTTCCTAGTTTTGGATTACTCTACATTTAGTGGCATGTTTTGCATACAGTCGCTTGTAGTTTTGGATGACTCTACATCCGGTGGCGTGTTTTGCATACAGTCTTTCTTAGTTTTGGGTGAGTCTACATTCTGTGTCGTATTTCTCATACATCTTTTCCTAGTTTTGGGTGACTGTACATTCCATGGCGTGTTTTGCATGCAGCCTTTCGTAGTTTTGAGTAATTCTACATTTGGTGACGTGTTTTGCATACAGCCTTTCGTAGTTTTGGGTGACTCTACATTCCGTGCTGTATTTTGGATATAGTCTATCCTAGTTTAGGATGACTGTACATTCGATGGCGTGTTTGGCATGCAGCCTTTCCTAGTTTTGGGTGACTGTACATTCCGTGGCGTGTTTTGCATGCAGCCTTTCCTAGTTTCGGGTGACTCTACATTCTGTGCCGTATTTCGCGTACAGCCTTTCCTAGTTTTGGATGACTATATTCCGTGGCGTGTTTTGCATGCAGCCTTTCCTAGGTTTGGGTAGCTCTACATTCCGTGGCGTGTTCTGCATACAGTCTTTCTTAGTTTAGGATGACTGTACATTCCGTGACGTGTTTCGCATACATAATTTCCTAGTTTTGAGTGATTATACATTCGGTGGCGTGTTTCGCGTACAACATTTCCTAGTTTTGGATGACTGTACATTCCGTGGCGTGTTTTGCATGCAGCCTTTCCTAGTTTCTGGTGACTCTACATTCTGTGCCGTATTTCGCGTACAGCCTTTCCTAGTTTTGGATGACTGTATATTCCGTGGCGTGTTTTGCATGCAGCCTTTCCTAGGTTTGGGTGGCTCTACATTTCGTGACATATTTTGCATACAGTCTTTCCTAGTTTAGGATGACTGTACATTTGGTGGCGTGTTTTGCATGCAGCCTTTCCTAGTTTTGGATGACTCTATATTCGGTGACGTGTTTCGCATACATCCTTTCCTAGTTTTGGGTGACTTTACATTTGGTGGCGTGTTTTGTATGCAGCCTTTCCTAGTTTTGAGTGACTCTACATTCTGTGCCGTATTTCGCGTACAGCCTTTTCTAGGTTTGGGTGACTGTACATCCCGTGCCGTATTTTGCATACAGCCTTTCCTAGTTTTGGGTGAGTCTACATTCTGTGTCGTATTTCGCGTACAGCCGTTCCTAGTTTCGGATGATTGTACATTCCGTGGCAGGTTTTGCATACAACCTTTCCTAGTTTTGAGTGATTCTACATTCAGTAGTATGTTTTCCATCATTTTTTCCTTGTTTAGAGTGACTCCTATATTCAGTGGCGTGTTTTGCATACAAATTCCGCACTCTTGAGTTTCTGAGCGACTCTGTATGCGATGATCTTGAAATGACTCTTTGAATGAGATCAAAGGATCCGAAAGCTGTAGCTTCCACGATGATTGGAATAAAAGTAAACATTATTATGATTTAAGTACATATTTTCTAAAACTGGTAGACGTCAATGATCAAAAGATGAATGTATCTTGTACTGTTTCTATGTAATGGAAAAAGAGATTCAATGTTCTCTAGGATCATGTTCGTTTTTATTGATTTTTTAAAATAAAGAGGAGCATTTATAAACTTTATTTTCAGAATGTTTGATATACAGAATCCATTGAGTGGAAATTTCACGTTTTACTGAAACTCAATAAACTGATACTTTATAGGTTTTGAGTAAATACGTTAACAAAAACAAAAGAAAAACACACAAAAACTTTTGAGAGTTTCTAAATATATAACGACGGTTTTATCCACGTAATTTACGAATGAGCTCTCTGAAATGTTTACCTCAACTTTACTCTACAGAGTTGACCTTCTTAATTTATTTGAACTACCTCTGTGATCGGGAAGTGTATTCTATATTACTATGTAAAATGATTCGAGAACTTTGAGCTTTTTCTCACACTTCAGTGAAAGAAAAGCGTTTCATTGGTTGATTAATTTTAAGTTGTAGAAACGTTATTCTGCTTCAGTTAGTAACGCTTAAGTTATGAACTTTTTTTGGTAAACTAATGGCAGGTGATATAATAGACCCAATTTCGTTGGAATGTAAGAAAAGGTTTAGTTTTCAAGAGGAAATAAACTTAACGCCTTGAAAGACTCACAGCGACAAGATAAGCAAATTATGCAAAAATAGAGTAACGGGTGATAATATTGTGCTTTATTGGAAACGGTTGTGTCTGAAAAACAGATAATGACATCTGCAGAGTTAATAATGAAACAGGCTATAAGTCAATATAAAACTGACATATTACAATGTACAGTTACATAATTTATCTGGCCAGTTCACCATTGGCCAATAGAAAAACTAATGAACTATGATGGGAAGGTAACATGGGAGTCATACCAGACTCATTTATAAATCATTTCCAGAGTGATTCAGTGGAGTACTGAAGAAAACGTCATTCTCCTTGAGGCAGTGTAAAAAAACCCAGCTTTGATAACATTATACAACCTCTCATCATTTAGTTTTAACAACTATCAAGTATTGGTAGATGCTTTATCCTACAGGTTCGGAGTGTCACGTCAGAAAGAAATATCCAGAACAAAGTTCCAGAATAGGAGAGAAAGAAGGAAAAGATCTTAGGCGAATTTGCAGAAGATTTGGAAAGGTTTGCTTAATTATCTTACTCGGATGCTCCTCTTGAAATGATGAATTTTTTTTGGCCAATTTATAGACGCCATAAGAGACGAGTATATGAGAATTAGACTGAAGCAAAGAAGATGTACATTTTTAAAGTAAGCTCTGTAGTTGGTGATAAATCTAAAATCCAATAATGTCACAGATAAACAACTAAAGACGCCATCTCGAAGTTATGAGACTGACAGATCGAGTAATATTGAAACATCAACTCACATGGACAACAGTTTAGAAGAACTAAAAGAATTAGTTAGACAGCTAGTTAGAGAGAATAATAGAAATAAACATGATAATAAATGTTAACTTGTAGAGAATTAGAACTTTTCCAAAAGGGTACCAGAAAGAGGGAATTATTATATATGTGGGAAATCAACAGCTCTTAAGACATCAAGGAGAAACAACCCAAGTATGAGGTTTCAAACCTAACCAGATCCAAGGAATAATCATGGACTAACATTGGGAAACAAGGATTAGCTGAAGTTATGGGCACATTTCAAATAAGAATACCCCATCTGTCCCAAATGAACTAATAAGTTCATTGTTTAAAGGAATCAGTCTACGAGTTTATTGATGGAAATTCTTGCAGTATGTTGATCGACACGAATTCTACATCTGCAATAACTCCTCCAGATTTTGTTATGGAACGTCAAAAACTATCTCCAGATATGAAGATAGAAGATGGAGTGTAACAAACAGTACGTGTACATAAAGTTCCAGAAAAAGAGAAATTAAAAGTTATCCTTGCTATAGGTAGTTTCTCTGTGGCTCATAATGGGTGGGTAATTGACATCGAGGAAGCCGACTTCATGCAGGGACATTGAAGCGAGGTTAGGCTAATTCATATAACTTCACAATCTATGACTAGGAAATCTCTGTTGCTTACATGACAATTACTATACCAAAGACTGAACATACAGTGGAAACGGGGATGGGTGTCATTGTATCACCATGAAGTGAGGTGGTCATATCAGGAATTAATAACAAAAATTCTTCATCCAGTGACTGGAGCATAGTGGCACCAGATACCAGATGTCGTACATGACTTTATCCAGAAAAATCTTAAATTGGTTTGTGATAAAGTAAAAGATAGCCATGCTTTAAGTTCTGATAAAACTGGATTTCACCGAGGTAACATGATATGATTGAACAACTCTTGGATAAATTCTAAAGTTAAGTAGGTATTCAGAGGAGAGGCAATCCAATAACAGAAAACTGGGTAACTCCATTGAAGAACTTATCAGCAGAACCTTAACCTGCAGAGGATTTCAGAGTTCCTGTCATCAAGGTTGGATCTACCAGTGGATTCCTATGACGACCCATCTAAGGACAATATCCGTAAAAACAGGACACCTAGCAGCAAAGACAAGAAGGCACAAGATGCCATTCCTCCATTATCACAGGCCTTGGAAGAGAAGACTATCAAAAAGACTTGGTAAATGGACAGTTTAGTGTAATGTTTGTTATTTTTGCTATTAGGAATGCTCAAGGGACGTCATAATCGAGGAAAGAGGCAGTGTTGTAAGCTATATTTTTAATAGTTGTGAAGATTGTAGAGTTTTTTAAGGTAGAAAGTTGAATCAGTCAGTATGTTTTTGTGAAATATTTAGATCTGTATTTACTATCGTGCTCATCAAGGCACTTTTTACAGGTAAGTTGATTTGCCGTACGTTAGTTAAAGTCATATTCAACGTAGGCCTACAATAATTTACGAAAATATACAAATATTCAGGCTTGCAGAAACGTGGAAGGAAGAAATAAACTAATTCCTCATAGTTTATGTGGACTGTACTTTGAATTATTTTAACCATACAATATAAAATAAACCACCAACGAAAAATAAACGCTATAACAATATTTATCAGGTCAGTACATCGTTAACCGTAAACCTTATAATTATTAGGGTGTACTCTAAAGCTATTAAATCTATATTACAACAGTGCACTGATAACCATAAACATTTATCATGGTTGTACAGTGATAGGCGTAAACTTTATATTTATCAAAGTGGTACAATAAACTTTATATTTATCAGGATAGTACACTGATAGGCGTAAACTTTATATTTATTAAAGTGGTACAATAAACTTTATATATATCAGGATAGTACACTGATAGGCGTAAACTTTATATTTATTAATATGGTACAATAAACTTTGTATTTATCAGAAAAGT
>NW_013666477.1:0-5023 GCF_000517525.1 Limulus polyphemus
CATCAAAATTTCAGCTAGCTTCGACCTTACTATTTTTTTTGTTTTTTTTTTGTCTCAGTTATATTGTAAACAAAGAATAGCTTTGAAAATCAGATTATTCAAATGAAATACGAACATCTAAAAGGCAATGACGCCTTCTTATAAACTAAATTTCACGTTTTGTATTGTTTTTACTCTGGGTTAGCTAAAGTTCACTTATTAAAATTTTCACGGGATATAATATTTTTCGTGAATGTTATATTGTCTGAATTTTTAGTTTTCCGACGAAAGAATCACTAACCGATATTTTTCTATTAATTTTGCGTCAGAAAAGCTTTTTTTTTTCTCTCTTTCGAGTAATATTCATATTTTCACCGTGATTTTACCCAAATTTCGAAAAAAAATTATTTTTCCACATATTTGAATACAAAGATGCCCTTGTCGTAAGATTTTCAGAATGGATATCCTTTCACGTTAATTCCCAGTAGTTACTTTGCAATCTGTTATCGAAATTTCGTCTAGCTTCGACTTTACTGTTTTTTTTTGTTGTTTTTTTTTTGTCTCAGTTATATTGTAAGCAAAGATTGTTTGTTTGTTTGTTTTGGAATTTCGCGCAAAGCTACACGAGGGCTATCTGCGCTGTAAGCAAAGAATAACTTTAGAAATAATATTATTCAAACGAATTACGAATGTCTAAAAGGCCATGACGTCTTCTTATAAAATCAACTCCACCTTTTGGATTTTTTTTATCTGGGTTAGCTAAAGTTCAGTATTTTTTATTTTTTTCACCGAAACAGCCAATGCTATAATAGCCCATGTTTTTTTCCAAATTTAAAAAATATTGTTCTCCCTCATATTTGAATACAAAGATGCTCTTGATATAAGTTTTTCAAAATGGATATCCTTTCATCAGGCTCGACATGGCCAGGTTGTTAGGGCGCTCGACTTGCAATCTGTGGGTCACGAGTTCGAATCCCCGTTCCACTAAAACATGCTCGCCTTTTAGCCGTGGGGGCGTTATATAGCGACGATCAATCCCACTATTCGTTCGTAAAAGAGTAGCCCAAGAGTTTGCGGTGGGTGGTGATGACTAGCTGCCTTACGTCTGGTATTACACTGCTAAATTAAGGACGGCTAGCGCAGATAGTTCTCGTGTAGCTTTCCGCGAAATCCATAACAAATAAATAATCCTTTCATCAAAATTCCCAAAAAAACGATAACCTATGAAAGAAATATTGTTTCTACAACATAAAGGAGTTCTGAATTTTTTCGAAAACAAACTATTTCTTAAATGAGGACTTTAGTGGGTATTCTGATACATAAAAAAACTAGCCCCATAGACTTTTGAAGAAAATAGTAAATTTTTGAAAAGCTGATTTTGAATATAAGCTTTCCATAGAAGAAATTTAAAATCTATGATACAAACTTTTTATCGAAAAATCAAAGGTGGCTGGTAGTTTATTGTGGCTGATTTTTTACGGAAAAAAATATTTTTTTTAGATATTGAGATAACTGTATATTTTAATGCAGCAATAATATTTAAGTTCAGGGGGCCTATTAATTCGTCAAAAACAACAAAATTTAGAGAATTAGTCTAATCAAAACTTATATCTTTTTCCAAACTCCAAATTGAGTTCATCTTTCTTTAGAAATAGAATAAACAAAGCAAATTAGTAGTTTGAGAAGTAAACAAAAACATATATTTTTCTAATTTGATAAACAAAATTCAGAAAAATCCTGCCAGTCTTTATCCTCCTTACCGGAATAAAGCAAAATCTATGATTGGCAAAATTGTTATAAAAATGTTAAGTTTTTAAAAAAATGGGAATTTTGTCAATAAAATTTTTTTCTTGAAAAGTCACTAACCTATACTAAATTTCCTTTCAAAAAACTATAACCTCTGATAGAATTTTTTTTTTTTTGTTCACAAGATAAAGGACGAAAACAAACGATTTCTTAAATGCGGCTTTAGTAGGTATTTTGATACATAAAAAAACTAACCACAAAGACTTTCGGAGAAAACGCTATACATTTGAAAAGCAGGCTTCAAATATAAGTTTTCCGTGATTAAGATCTATCAACACCCTTCGAAGTAGTTACATGGATATACAGCTGATAACAGACAGTACAATTATATAGATATAAGCAAGCAAACAGCACTAGTACTAAAATTATATCAAAAGTGTATAGGCTATAAAAATCAGCATTTTATAATAATTATGAGATGTAGCATAAAAACCAAAACCTAGTTTTTTCTTTTAACAACAGAAAGCTGTTTCGTCAGGGGGGTATTTTAACTATAACTTCTGGGTAAATTGCGCAAAGACTATACGTACACGGAGGGAATCTGAGAAGCTCTTCCGCTAAAGAGTACGAGTAAATAAAACCGTTACTATTGAATCAGTCACCTAAAGAGGTTTTGGTAATATAATGAATATTAAATTGTTTATTTATGCCTTGTAAAAAAATTAATTATTAGAAAAATGACCCTTCCGATCCAGATGACGTCGTCGAAATTATCTGTAAGAACATTCAGTGGACATGTCGTCCCCGTTGTCATGGTGATAATAATTCAAATCTTGCTAGATTGAACCCCCTAGTGATATCTTATTATCAATATTAACCTTTATCACTAACTGAAAAGAATGTCATATCTCTCTATTTGAATTAATCTACTATATAGGTCTTAATTTACGTAAGAGAGAGAACAGTAGTTATTTGCACTGGAAAAGTTCTAGCAGGTAGTGAAGTTAATGTGTAAGTGAAAGATTCACGATGTTCTTTTATTTGCGATTCTGTCATTAAGTGTGTTTTTGTTTGTTTGCAACTCATGTTTTTGTACTGTTGTTACTGAGTGGACTCAAAACACGAATTCATTGTGAAACCATTTATTAACGGTAATATATTTTTTAACTTAATTACCGCGTTATATAGCGAAAGAGAAAGAAATATCTAGATACTGAATATTGCAGTTTTGAAGTCCATTTTAGGGACACATTCGATAACCGGAAGAGTAATCACTTGCCCATTCTTTCTATTTAACACAGTGTAAATTTTGACGAAACGTGATATAAAATATCTTTTACAAGATTTTCAAGTACTCTTTGAAGATTCCTTGCGCCCAATCACTAAACTTAGTTCTAGCCTGAGAACTTCGATAGTTTGAATCTAAAGTTATCTTGATTAGCTTCAGTTTTGTAAGGGTCAGTATATTTGTCTATTTTCATGTATAACAGGTAATTATTCTAAAATGGTATTCAAAGCATAATTAGTGTGTCCTGTCGTTTTTACTTTAGTGACTTGAAAGTTCATGTTTCTCAACAATTCCTAAACATTCTAGTATTGTGTTTAGATCTAACAGTGAAACGCTGGGCATTGGATGTGGGTAAATTCCCTTTCCACTAGTTATCTATTGTACTGGGTCATTACCCTTTGGTGTTACGTGAACACAATGGGAAGAGAGTGAAAAGAAATCTTTATTCAGAAGAAAGACAAATAAAATGAATGAATGCTCTTAATTATGAGAAAGTGCTCATACTGAAGATTTGGTTTTAATCTTTTATAGACTATGAACATGTTCCAGGCTAAGAAAGCACAGCGCTATAAGACTTGTTTCATACTGAGAGAGCACAACATTATAAGACTTTTTCCAGACTGAGAGAGCACAACATTATATTACTTGCTCTAGAATTAGAGAGCACAGCACTATAAGACTTGTTGCAGACTGAGAGAGTTAAACACTATAGTGCTAGCCCTTTCGACGTGAATTCACTATTCACGTCACCATTAGTCATTCCAATAGCAAATAAGGAGGACAAGATATCAAGGTAACCCACCAATGAAGAAGGTCGCCATTCACAAATAAATAGTATATTATACTACGTACCTATTTTCCCCATCATAGAATATGTAGTCTGTAAGGCTTAACTATCCAAATGGTTTTACAAACGAGGATGTCAGTATAGCATTTGGATTTTAATAATAGTAAATGCAATGTATTGAAAGCGGGATACCATATTTTTAATATATTGGAACAACCTTAACAGTGTTATGGAAGAAAATGATCTTGGTGTTCTAGTTGACCACTCTATTAAGTCGTCCAAGCAGTGTGTGTTTTTTGATAATGTTAGGGCAAATAGAATTCTATGTTATATTTACAGAAATGTTGGATACAAGTCTAAAGATCCTATAACTTCATCGTATAGGCCACTGGTTAGGCCACATTTGGAGTTATTTGTTCAGTCTTGGATGTAAAAGTTGTCATACGAGGACAACTAACAACTATTTGAAATTGTTTTCCCTTGACAGAAAGAACCATGAAATAAGATCTGACTGCGGAGTTTAAGATTATTAAGGTAGCTAATAGTGTCGATGCACAATGATTTTCCGTACTTAATGGTGAGAATGGTAGGACTAGGTAGTGGGGTATAAATATACATTTTGTCAAGACACGAGTCATCTTCAGCTGAGACAAGTTTATTTTTCTAATACGCCTTTGGTTGGCCTTTGGAACGGATTGCCTTCAATATGTGATAAAAACAGCAAATTTAAAGGAGTTTAAAAGAAGACTTGATGAATACTTCAATGATAATGGTTGGTTCTGAGTAATTGTTTTTTAGTTTAGTTTAGTGGCTGGTACTGTCTAGATGGACCAATAGGTTGTACTAAAATATGTTATTATGTTTATGTTATAACAACTTGGTTTAGAGTGATCATTTGGAGCGATATCCACGAATAATTAGTGAATTGAGGAACATGTTTGAAGGAAAACGGGTAAATATACATCAAGAATATCGGAAACATTAAGTAATGTAGTTGGTGTTGAACCGGTATCGATTACATAGTCTTGTCAGTTTTGAACTAATATTTCACATGATTGCCTAGTGTAGTTGGTGTTGAACCGGTATCGATTACATAGTCTTGTCAGTTTTGAACTAATATTTCACATGATTGCCTGGTGTAGTTGGTGTTGAACCGGTATCGATTACATAGTCTTGTCAGTTTTGAACTAATATTTCACATGATTGCCTGGTGTAGTTGGTGT
>NW_013666477.1:5833-8585 GCF_000517525.1 Limulus polyphemus
AAACACCCTCTATTATTATAGCATTTTGGCACTTGTGTATAAAGTTAAAATCATAAATAATATTCAACGTTAAACTGGTACACAATTAAAAACATTCTATTTAGGCCTATCTATGGCTTTCAATAAGTTGACGACTCTACATGTTTCCTGAGGATGACGTTGTAACGTCGAAACATGTAGGGAAGACTAGTGCAGATAGCCCTCGTGAAGCTTTGCGCGAAATTCAAAACAAACAAGTCATCAAAAGTGAAATTAAGTTATCAAAAATTATGAAAAATTAGGAGACACCTACTGCGAATTCCTAATATAATTAATGAATTACCTGAACATTAGCAGGGAAAATTTACACGTTTTCGAAAATTGCATAATAGATGACAGTGATTAATTCTTAGTAATAAAAACATGAATTATTCTCAAAATAAAAAAACATATAACATTGTTGGTTTAAAAGGATATGATATTATTGGTAAAAATTAGAGGCTAAATAATCAAGCTAAAACATTACAGCTGAAACATTTTAAAGTTAACTGATCGACTTGAATTGTACAAAAAAGTAAAAGATTATTTGCCTAACTGTTTTAGAATTTAGCCTTCGTAGAAACATGGATAACTTTGGCCACGGAATACAAAAAGTTGTTTTCTTAGTGCTACACCGTTTTGTTTGTTTGGAATTTCGCGCAAAGCTACACGAGGGCTATCTGCGCTAGCCGTCCCTAATTTAGCAGTGTTAGACTAGAAGGAAGGCAGTTAGTCATCACCATTCACCGCCGACTCTTGGGCTACTCTTTTACCAACGAAAAGTGGGATTGACCGTCACATTATAACGCCCCCCTCCCAGCTGAAAAGGCGAGCATGTTCAGTGGGACGGGTATTCGAACCCGCGACCCGCAGATTGCGAGTCGAGCGCCCTAACCACCAGGCCATGACGGGCCTAGTGCTACACAGTGGGATATCTGTACTCTGTCCATCGCCTGGAATTGAACCCTGGGTTTTAACACTTTTAGTCCGTAAACTTACCAGTGATAGTTAAAACTGCTTTTCTAAATATTATATCCAAATTTTGCTTCAAGAAATTCAACTGTTTCTTTTAAGCAAACAGTTATGACATATTTCTAAATTCTTTTAAACGTATTTATAACAGTTTTATGAGTTAGCTCTTCTTTTAAAGAGTAGTCACGATAGTTTGTAACTTCTATTGTATCTTAAAGAGTGGTTATGATATCTTGTGACTTCTGTTGTATCTTAAAAATTGGTTATAATAATTTCTGACTTCTGTCTTATCTTAAAGAGATATTATTATAATTTGTGACTTTTATCTTCTCTTGTAGACTGGTTATGATAGTTTTGTGACATGTATTTTCTTTTTAAAGAAAGATTATGACAGTTTTGTAATTTGTTCCTTCTTTTAAAGAACGATTATGACAGTTTTGTGATTTGTACCTTCTTTTAAAGAACGATTATGACAGTTTTGTAATTTGTACCTTCTTTTAAAGAAAGATTATGACAGTTTTGTGATTTGTACCTTCTTTTAAAGAACGGTTATGACAGTTTTGTATTTTGTACCATCTTTTAAAGAACGATTATGACAGTTTTGTGATTTGTACCTTCTTTTAAAGAAAGATCATGACAGTTTTGTGATTTGTACCTTCTTTTAAAGAACGGTTATGACAGTTTTGTGATTTGTACCTTCTTTTAAAGAACGGTTATGACAGTTTTGTATTTTGTACCTTCTTTTAAAGAACGGTTATGACAGTTTTGTGATTTGTACCTTCTTTTAAAGAACGGTTATGACAGTTTTGTATTTTGTACCATCTTTTAAAGAACGATTATGACAGTTTTGTGATTTGTACCTTCTTTTAAAGAACGATTATGACAGCTTTGTGATTTGTACCATCTTTTAAAGAACGGTTATGACAGTTTTACGAACTGTCTCTTCAAAAAAAATTCAAACTGGTCAACTACTCTTCAAATAAGAAGTTATTTAAAATAGATGAAGAAACAAGCTCAGTTGAGGACCTCTGTCAAAACTTCTGATCAAAACTGGCCGTTAATGAAACTAAAGAAAGAAAAACTAGTTGTAAAGATTTTGAATACTTTACACGCTAAAACCAATATCGAAAATTTTGAATAATGTTTCAAAGAGGACTAATGATGTAAGAGAAGGCGTTGGTGTGAACACAATCTTTGGTTCTCTAGTCATGCACGAAAGTACAATTTGTTGTCTGCAGGGTAGTCCAAAAAACTTCCAAATATAGATATTAAGGCTAACTCTATTTATTTTATGCCACTATTTTCGTGAAGGTTTGGCTACTTGATCAAGAGCGCAAAATGAAGTCACACAATATGGATATCTTTCACCAAAAAAATCAGCTCAACATGTTTTTTGTGGGGTGGTTACTTAATCCGTTTTTTATTAGGGAGTCGGGGGTTACTTGATCAAATGCACAAAATGAAATCAACCATTTTGGATATTTTTTACCAAAAATCAGCTCAACATTTCAGAATCTAACTCCAGATGTTTTCAAGGAAACGTGTATGTCAACTGTCAATACATGCTTTGGTAATGGCGGTGGACAGTTTGAACATTTGTAATATTATATTGATTCAAATACAACTTAATCATAAATGAAACAAATGCGTTACGTGCACAATATGTTTTCTTTATTGAGGGGTTCACTATGGCCCATCCTGTATACTAAAGTTAATTCAAAGTAAGCATTAGGCAAGTAGAATAGCTTCATATGAGCTGTTC
>NW_013666477.1:9569-14133 GCF_000517525.1 Limulus polyphemus
AGTCAATCTGTGTACATACAGTGACGTGTACCAGTGTGACGTATATCAGTCAATCTGTGTACATACAGTGACGTATATCAGTCAATCTGTGTACATACAGTGGCGTATATCAGTCAATCTGTGTACATACAGTGACGTGTATCAGTCAATCTGTGTACATACAGTGAGTGTATCAGTCAATCTGTGTACATACACTAGACTTGCTAGTGTTTAATATAATCATTGTTTCATACAATCTTGACTTGCTAGTGTTTAATATAATCATTGTTAAAACTGATTTGTTCATCTGGATAACGATCAGTAACTTTTATTATTTTTGTTTTTATTTCGTCAAGTGACTGAAATTTTCTTCGTTAAATGCGTATGTTTGTATTAGAATTAAAATGAATAAATAATATTCTGTTATTAATCCTCCTTCCCTTAAAAATCTGATTTGTTATTTGTTTAAAATCAATTTAAGATAATTACAGTTCACTTACATAATCTAATTCACCCCATAACAGTCGTTGTTCATCAAAACTGATTATAAATAACGCCTAAACCATTACTATGTTTGTCACATTCCAACCGCCCGAATGAGCTCTGGTAATGAGAAAAAGCTTCGTCGTCACCGGATATGACATAATGTAGTTGACATATTTTTCTTTATTTTCACTCAAAATTTCTTAGAATTACTTTCGCATTTCTGTTAAAGTTCCCCAGGTTGCTTCATCATCAACGGGTGACAGTAAAGTTAAAATGTGACATAATTAATTTCGAGGGTCGAAACATTAAACACAGTACTACATACTGTTGCCAATACAGATGGTATAAGACAGAGCATTACTGTTTATTCCACAGGATTATGTATAAAGGTTTTAGCCTAATATTATAAAAGAACAACAACAAAAAAGTGGCGATGTTGATACTGTTTTTGAATAAGAAGAATGAAGCCCTGGATGATAACAACACTGTTTAAAAAAAAAAAGGGGGCGTTGTTCTAAAAAAATGTGTTAAGCAAAATTTCATTTGAGTTTTATTATAAATATATATTAATATTTCAAAATTTAAGTGTTATGCAAGAAAGAGTCCCCAAAATGAAATACGGCGTTATATGTATGCAATCTCACGTATATATATAACTACCAAGTCTTTTATATTCTATCTATGATTAAGCCTGAAATAAAACTTTTATATTTTCTTACAACTTCAGTGTTTTGTGCAAAGGATATTAGTATTGTTACTATAGAATTCCCATGAACTTCTGGAGCATGAACCAACAGATGTTGTAAACATTTCTAGGTAAATAGCTCTGTTTTTACACAATAAATGATAAAAAAAACACGAGGTTAATACTATTGAGGGATCACAAAGGAACAGTATACTTTATTAGCACTCTTTAAAAAGAACAAACGTCTGACATAAGAGACAAAACTTTACATGGGTTCAACATTTATTGAACGTTAACTTTAATTACACAACTACAACGTTCAATCTCAAGATCTACGTCACATTTTCAGGATGTGTTACGGTCTACGTGATTTATTTCAATACTTTTTTTTTCATCATTTATATACATGCACAAAATAATAACCAGCTTGTCTACCGGGATTTTCGTCCACAATAAGAACCTTAATTTCGCTTTCGAAAGCAGGAAATGGGGTTGAAGTAACACTGGTTGTACCGGATCTGACGTTTGCTGGGCAGAAGTCTCCTATCAAATGGCACTTGTTCTTCCCATGGCTGATAGTCACTTTGGCCTAATAGCAGAGCCTCGTCGTTATCTAATGCCTCCGGTATTCTGGGGTCACCCTGAAAGATTGTAAGGTCTTATTGACATTGTATTCGTTATTTCGAAGAGATTTCCGAAACAAATAAAGTATTATATCCAACATCCATGGCATGCCCAAAATAAACAATATTTTATAAACACAACATATCAGAAATTTTTCTACGACATGTTTACAAACGATGACTTGTTATCCTTAAATATCACAAAGTGCTAGTTCGTCCCCCCCCCCACCCACCACCACCACCAGTGGTAAGGCTTATGACCCTAAAAAAGAACAGGTTTCGATACAGCACAGATAGCCCATTGTGTAGCCTTGTCTTTAAGGAGAAAACAAACAAACAAGTTCTGGTTCAAACAATTATATGTTAATAACTCAACAATGCCCGACATGATAGTTTATTATATGCTAATTAACAAAAAACATTGTTAAACATGTCAGTTATTACATGTTAATAACTCAACAATGCCCGACATGATAAATTGTCACACGACAAATCATAACGCAACTAAAATATTTACATTTCTAAGCTACCAAAGCCTTGATTCATAAGCTACGCTTTAAACACAATCTCCGAGTTGAAATGAAATAAATCGGCATTTTTAGTTATCTGAATGATGACATTATCACAGACTAGCTAGTGATATGTTTGAGTTTGTTTAATCAATTTTGATCATATCAGAAATCATAATGTGAATAGTTTGTACATAAGCCAATAATTTGTTTAGCCAATGTTGATCATATCAGAGATTATATTATGAATGGTTTAACTAACATTGATTATATCAAAGACGATCTTGTGATTGGGTTTACGTAAACCACCAGAGGTTTTACTACTATTCGTCATACCAGATATCATTAATCTTTGCTAGTTTTTTAACCAATGCTGATCATCTAAGCTTCCAATCCTGTAACATTGCATGGGGTGAACAAAACAGATAAGCCTAACTTTTACAATCAGGTGGACCCTAACACTAGAATAAATGAAGGATCCATTATTGGGATTACAGCCGAAAACATCTATAATAACTATGGTACCTAAATAACGAACCAACGTATGTATTCTAATCATTTTAAGTCTTTGTTTTATGATCTTGCATTTTTCTAGTTAGAGCGTTATATTAAATTAATTGCATTATTTACTGAATTAAGTTTTAGCTCTAATCAGAAGACAATTAGATCTAAAATCAAAGCAGAAGATAGATTAATGGATAAAAACGTCAATTGTGGGAAATTAACGTTTATATGCACCGTGCAAACCTAATTATGGATGTTCTCAAGCAACATACAGTTGAAAATTTGAATGAAAATACTTCCACAATTTAAGGGAAATAAACCTCAATACATTCGGAAATAAAGCCAACATGGCTATATATGCATATCCTGTATGTTGAAAGTTTGAATGAAAATACTTCCACAATTTAAGGGAAATAAACCTCAATACATTCGGAAATAAAGCCAACATGGCTATATATATGCATATCCTGTATGTTGAAAGTTTGAATGAAAATACTTCCACAATTTAAGGGAAATAAGCCTCAATACATTCGGAAATAAAGCCAACATGGCTATATATGCATATTCTACACTGTACCCACGGCTACATCTATACAACGTGTTCAAAGTAAATAATATTGAAATGTTTCAGTTTACCAAAGTAATAACAAAAATGTTTGTTGTTAATCCCTCAAGTCTGTGATTTCGTAGAAAAGTAGTGAACGATGCGAAACGTATGAAAAACGATACTTGCGAGTCGCTGAGGGCTACTTCTTAACACAGTCGTCCCCCACAAAGTCTTTACACTAACCAGAAGATTAGTATTTCATGTCAGAATGTGATCGCAACCAAAACATGAGTTCTAACAGACTTACTCTTTCTCTCAATCTGTACTCACGAACATTCTAGTACACAGATCCACTGGTGTATTTAAACAGTACTTGGAAATCGCTCAAAATAAAAAAAAAATGTAATGATATTTTCTTAAAATTTATGACTGTTTCAGATACTGAAAATGAATTAATTGCTACACTCGGACGAAGCTACATAGAAGAACTGTTGCGCGAGGACTAAGTGACGTCGACAACATAAAAAAAAAAAGAGGTCAGTGAAGTTGCATTAAAAATGACCCGCTGCACTTGGATGAAGCGACATCGTAAATCCAGTACAACTGATGTGTTTGAGTGAAGTGACATCAAAATATAGTACAACTGATGTGTTTGGATAAAGCGACACGTCAATGTATGTACACAGATTGACTGATATACGTCACTGTATGTACACAGATTGACTGATATACGTCACTGTATGTACACAGATTGACTGATATACGTCACTGTATGTACACAGATTGACTGGTACACGTCAAATAATCATTGTTTCATGCAACCTGGACTTGCTAGTGTTTAATATAATCATTGTTTCATACAATCTGAACTTATTAAACACTAGCGAACAGTACACATTTAGCTCTTCGACGCCCGAAACGTCCTCTCCAAAACTATTCAATGTGTCAAACTGCCTAAAACTTTGAAAGAAGTAAATCTTAGGCACTAATACGTTGAAGACTAAAGAATCCTTTATTTTATTTTATTTTATTTGGGGGGGGGGTGATCTTGAAGCTAATAGTTTATAAAACAGTCTAGGGAAAAACCAAGTTTTTCAGAAACCATTTTCTTTCACACAACCTGGACTTACTAGTGTTTAATATAATCATTGTTTCATACAATCTGGACTTGCTAGTGTTTAATATAATCATTGTTTCATACAATCTAGACTTTTGCCTTCTGTCTAGTTTT
>NW_013666477.1:14942-26132 GCF_000517525.1 Limulus polyphemus
TACACGTCACTGAATATACACAGATTGACTGACTGGTACACTTCACTGTATGTACACAGATTGACTGGTACACGTCACTGTATGTACACAGACTGACTGGTACACGTCACTGAATGTACACAGACTGACTGACTGGTACACGTCACTGAATATACACAGATTGACTGACTGGTACACTTCACTGTATGTACTTTTGCATCGGTGTACTGAAGCTGTTAAATGTGTCTACATCGATATAACACTCATCATCATTTCTTCCACACACACACACACACATAATTTTGAGCAGATCACGTGCACTGAAATCAACGTCAAAAAACAAAGAAATAAAAATATTCTATTGAAGACTGTTTAACTGTTCGTGATTGGTTTCAATAAAGTGTTTGTACACAAACAAACAAAAACAGGTGGTATAATCAAAGATTATCTTTAATCTATGGACTAAAGAATCCTCATATTAATAGCAAATTGGTAAGAAATAGATTTAATTTCTTGTTAACGTGGATGTGATTCACTGTACGAGTACCGTAACCTTATTCTAGAGGCATGGCCAGGAGGTTAGGGTCGCGGGTTCGAATTCCCGTCACACCAAACATGCTCGCCCTTTCAGCCGTAGGGATGTTATAATGTAACGGTCAATCCCACTATTCGTTAGTAAAATAGTAGCCCAAGAGTTGGCGGTGGGTGGTGATGACTAGCTGCCTTACACTGCTAAATTAGGGACAGATAACCCTCGTGTAGCTTTGCGCGAAATTCAAAACAAACAAACAAACTTATTCTAGAGCGGCACAATATGTGTTCACTGACGGCGCTTATCAAAAAAAGTAACATATTTGTAGAACTTATATAAAGTCTTGTTCATTTTAAAAAGAAATTTATCAATTCGTGATATTCATTATAGGCTTTCGAGTACCGTATTTCTAATTTGTTTTTTAGAAATAAGTTAATCTTCTAAGCAATGTATAACCTAAAATAATACACACACACACACACTTATATGTATATACGTACACACACATGCGTATACCCATATGTATATATATATAGCATGAGATTTAATACAGAAAACCGCTAAGTAAAAAGGCACTCCACTTCTTTCCCATTACTACTCATGCCCAGAATAGTGCTGACTTTCTTTGACTAGTATGGTGAGCTTCGTACCTTCTTCTGTCGATGTGCAAAATTAATATCCGACTTGAAAAAGGCAACAAATGACATTTCCCTCCTGTAATATTCACTCAAATTATTATTATTAACATCCTTTAAGCAAACGAAGATGGAAAGTGAAGTCTCGTAATGTTTATACTTCATTAAGTGGTCCAGTGTGTCTTATAAGTGTTTTAGTAACTGTTAACAAATTAATATGTTTCTAATTTTGTATCGTATCACAGCTAGTGATTAAAAAAAAATGTTATTAGTACTGAAATATATAGAAGACAGATGTTCTTACTTCCATATATATATATTTCTATGTTTTGATTTGAATTATGCGAATTTCTTTTTCCACTCAGACTTCGGATAATCTCAATAGAATTCGTTTATTTAGCGTTTCATACTCCCAACAAGTTTATCATGATTAAGCGAATAAAAACCTTGAAAAAATAAACAATGCTAGTGAACTAACTGGAGTGGAAATGTTTAATAAATCGTTTAATGAATAAAACCAAAATCTTGTTGAATTCTAAATTAATAAAAACAAAAAAATACGTTATAAGAAAAAATAATCACTTATAGAAGGCTTCAAACACCTTCATTTTTTTCTTTTTACATATTAAGGATTTGAATATATGTTGCATCAGATAGAATACCCAGTAAAAGGCTTACCATAATATCGCCAGATAGAATACCCAGCAAAAGACTTACCATAATATCGCCAGATAGAATACCCAGTAAAAGACTTACCATATTATCGCCAGATAGAATACCCAGTAAAAGACTTACCATAATATCGCCAGATAGAATACCCAGCAAAAGACTTACCATAATATCGCCAGATAGAATACCCAGTAAAAGACTTACCATATTATCGCCAGATAGAATACCCAGTAAAAGACTTACCATATTATCGCCAGATAGAAACCGAAAAGGCTTAGATAGCTCAATGACTCGAAAACACAAAGTTACATTATTAAACATTTCTAACAGCTGTTCGTGGACAAAATATTATAAATACCAAAGAGTATATAAATAGTGGTATAATACGATTAACAATACCATGATGATGTGTTTTTTTTAAATATTTACTCACTTTTGTGACCTCTCCTGTTGTCTAATAAGAAATAAAGTAAATTAGACCCTCAGCTTCTATTTTTTGAAAACAAAACTATGTTCAGTGATAACGTCTTTCAACTTGAGTCTGCATTGTTTGAATACAATGTTGTTTTTAACGGTTCGTGGAAAATTGGGTTTGCTTCGTGTGAGCTTATTTCAAGTTTAGATGGGTGTATATTGCCCACACACATATTTCTGCAATTTTAAAATGAAATTCAAATAATTTTATTTGAAAAAAAAAATGTGGATGCCTTCTATACGTTTGTTTGTAGTTAAGCCTAAAGTTACATAATGGGCTATCTTTGTTGTGCCCATCACAGGTAATGAAACCCGGTTTTTATCGTTATGCTTCTATATGAAGTAGAAAATTACATGTACTACCAAAATCAAACTTTCGATGAGAATAATATGACTGTCATTACAAATATGTATTTTTGAGGAAACGGATCACGAACCAGGAATCCGTGAATTCTAGGATTCACAGTCCGAGCACGCTTTATTCTGGGCCATGCCCGGCCCAGTTTCCTCAAAACTACCCTGTACATGTGTCATTATGGCGTTATTAATGGGATTTATGATAAAACTTTCTATGGCATTATTTACTTAAAACTCCCTCTTAGTTGGATTTGGTGTTAACCCAAGTTATTCACATAAAAGAAATATTTCTAATCGTCAATTAACATCTAAATAAATATTATTAAACTAAAAGTTATAAAATACTGTTTCGGATATTCGTGCAAAGATACACAAGCCTGTTTGTGCCAACCGTCCATATTTCGAAACGATAGACTATAAGGAAAGCAGCTATTCAACGCACCCACCGCCAATTGTTTGGCTACCCTAATCGATTAGTAGGAATTGACCATTGCTCTTACAACACACTCACGACCTCAAAGTACGGAGCGCGCTTTTGTGGCAACAGAAAAAGAATGGGCACTCGGATTTACAGTCCAGACATGTTAGTCTCCATTCTATTTAGACCGATGCAAAAAAATTTCATGGACTTTCTGTTTTATTCGAACAGATTTGGAGTACTTTATACTATTTTTTTTAATTCACAAATAATTTAGAGTATGTTAGAAAACTATTGCAGTGGAAATAAATGAAGAGAATGTTTAATAAAATGTAAGTAATAATGTTATTTAAAACGCTATCCTTTAACATTCGATTTTTCATTATCTAGCTGTAATTCGGATATTCTGTTGTACACTTATTTTTAATTAGTGACCCAGATCATCGTTTCCATATCTGTTTGATGGAGTTGTAGTTTTTCATCCTCAAAGATACCTCGTGCGCACTTGAGTCTACTTTTGAACTACTGACCATAGACTGGAGACTTAATGAAGATTATGTATGTAAAGTTCTGAAATTCGAAGATTTAACATAAACAGTAAGAAAAAACATACTGACAAACCATAAAGATCTAAAAATATGTCCTGTTAGTATGTCCTCTAGCAGGAGAAAAGAAACGGTGTTACCCCGAATGTTTTCTTCCCCACTCTTCTTGCCTCCAGCTTTCTGAAGAGAAAGACTGACATAAGCCTCTTGAATTCAGTAAACATACGTGAGCGTCAAACACCACGAAATATACAGTAAGAAGAACATAACAGCAACTTGAGACGCGATCGCCCCCTCTCGGTGGCAAAGTTCCGAATACAACTTTTGACCCCCTCCTGTACCACATATGGATTTTATGATGCTACTGAGTGCCTGTAAATGTTGCACAACCCAGTATTGTGCATATATCAACAGATGGTAAACAATACTGAAACGTGTAGCAACAGTTGGATTACGATATTGTTTTGTGCATATATCAACAGATGGTAAACAATACTGAAACGTGTAGCAACAGTCGGATTACGATATTGTTTTGTGCATATATCAACATATGGTAAACAATACTGAAACGTGTAGCAACAGTCGGATTACGATGTTGTTTTGTGCATATATCAACAGATGGTAAACAATACTGAAACGAGTAACAACAGTCGGATTACAATATTTTTATTATAATTTTAAAATATATCAACAGGATTGCATTACTTTAGTAATTGAACTCGGAACCCTTTCACCCACAGACTCATATGCTAACCACTAGGCCACGCCTAAAGCTATTCGTTTGAACTTCGATAATACAAATGTTCAAGTTATACGACGTTCTTTTGATCTAAGTGTAGATATATATATATATATATGGTTTATGTACCTTACATTCTACTAGATTAAGAATTCTAATCCAACTTAAATAAACTTTTTATTTCTTTGAAGGAGCTTGTAAGCCAATGAAAATAGTCCTGTATAAGAAACTACGTAAAAATGTGTAGTGCTAAAAAGCCAACAGACGAGTAAACTAAAACTTATACTGATTAGAATTCATAGATTCAGTAACTGGATATTTATCGGATAAAGAAAGTAGCAGGCCAGGCCTGGTAGTTAAAGCGTTCTACTCACAATGTGCTGGTCGCGAGTTCGAATCTCGTTATCAAACATGCTCCCCCTTTCGGCCGTGAGGGCGTTATAATATGACGCTCAATCCCACTATTCGTTGGTAAAAGAGTAGCTTCTCCCTAGTTTATCACTTATAAATTAGAGACGCCAAGCACAGATAGCCCTCGAGTAGCTTTGCGTGAAATTCAATAGAAGCCAACAAAAGAAAGAAACTGACGTGAATTATCGAGTGTAAAAACGCCGTTCGTATAGCGAAACGGTTTGTTTGTAATTAAACACGAAGCTACACAATGGGTTATCTGTGCTCTACCCACCACGGGTATCGAAACCCGGATTTTAGCGTTGTAAGTCCGCAGACATACCGCTGTGCCACTGAGGGGCTAGCGAAACGGTAGGTGGATGCTAACCAGTTTCAGATAAATCACACTTCATTCTAGCTTATCTACTATCGTGAGTTAGCCAGTTTGTTTAATACAAGTATAATTAACTTACGGATGAACAGTGAAACATGTTCAATATACTTGTACCTTAAATATTATGCGTGATCATGTCTCATTGTTAGAGACGAAACGTTGTACAGAAATAAATTTACTATCCAACAATAGCTGTCTCAAAACTTCATATTTTTCACAAGTGGCTACCTCTTAAAAAGCAAATAGTACAATTTACTTACTTCATCTAGTTCACACCAGAACAGTTTGTTGTTCATGGCCGCTACTATGTCTGTCGTATCCCAGCCGGCATGATGAGCCCTGGTATTGAACGAAAAGCGTCGTTGGCGCTGGATACGCAGATGTTAACATACTATAGCACATTACTTACTGTTTTGACTCAAAGATTCGTAGACTTATGTGAACATGCACAAACGTGTGTGTGTTACTATAAACACAATTCTGCATTAGTAGTTTGTTTAAGAGGCTTCAAAGTTTTAAATCAATACTTAAACAGTTACAAACTTGTGAAGCCTCGAATGATATAAGATCAGAGAGGAAATTCGGGGATGAACGTAGCTAAAACCAGCTACGTGACAACAATTTTTCAACTATTACTTAACAATATATCTAACCATTCACATTCAATCACCGTTTAAAAAACGTGGAAATATTTTATATTGTTGTTAACACTTATTTAAATCAAAAGTGTTAAGCGTTAATTTGAAACACTGTTGCGATCAACATCTACTTTTACTGTTAGTCGTATTTCTTGTGTGTACCAAAATAACTTTTCATGTATGGGAAATAAATTTGGAGTATTTTTAAATTTTTTTTTTTGTGTGTTTCTTAGCAGCCTGGTCTCTACTTACTTCCTGGTATGGCATCGAGAGGCTTTTTTGATACTAAATCCCTTCAAGGTACAAAGATGTACTTAGAAAATAAATCGCTGGAAACGAATATCGCTATAGAATAATTTGTAAATTAAAAATACAATGCGATTACAAAAATATTTTATTTCCTAAAAATAAAAATATCTTCTTTTTTTAGCAGGTTCGCATTTTATAAACCAGACCGGTGTTACAGGAGCTTAGCATAGTCTTAAAACCATTATAGCCAATTTCTTTAAGTCATGCTCAGGGTAAGAAACCACACAAAATATTCAAGGACAAACCTTAGTCATAATAGATGTATAAATCATCAGTAAACAGTAAATTCAATAATACTAAAAAAAAACTTGTGCGTTTTCTTTGTTGTTTTGTATAATTGATAGAGAAGATCGTTCCAGAGTTTCACAAGTCTGATAGTAAATTCTGACTAACCTGAATATTCTTGTATTCGTCTTTCAGAATCGGGTCATATTTGACGGACTTCCAGAATTCGGGAAAAACTGCTTCACTTTTGGTGACAAATATGCATGTTAGGGTTAATGAGAGGAATATTAAGGTTGCTTCTTTGCCTGTCATTTTATTTTTATTTTCAGTTGCGATTACGGAAAAAAAAAAGAATGAAAATCTGTGATAAATGATTTAGAAATTATAATCAACAGATACAGCTTCGGGGCGACTAAAGATTCCTCTCTACGAGATTTTTCGGGATAACTTTCGCTGTGGAAAATGCAACAGGCCTGCGTTGAGTGACCAAACAAGACAAGAAGGTGGGTTTTATACAGTCTCACTCCCCCTCAAATAGACGTTGCGCCTGAGCGTTTCGTGTCTATGGTAATGTTTTAAGCTTTATTGGCGATAGCTAGCGATAAAAAAAAATAAAACTGGGAGCAATATAAAGGAAAAACTGTGGGTGTATGCTACTTACCTGCAAAATAGTCTAACCAATCTGTGAGCTCGGAGATGTTTGATTGACTTAGACTGGGAGGAGCTTGGCACGACAAGCCTACAGTAGCACGAATGGATTCTTCTCTTTCGTGATTAACTTTTTTTTCTAGTTTTTTTTTTTCATGTAATTATTTCTTTAGTAATTCATATATGGATTATCTACTAATTGAGTTTGACTTTATGCTAACTATGAAACTCATATATCTTCTTTGACGTTTATTTGTTTGTTTTAGAGCAAAGCCACATTGGATGATCTGCTTTGTTCGCTTCAGGGGAATCGAACCCAAAATGTAACCTTTTGACTCAGTAAACACCGGCGGACATGTTGATAAATACATCACGTCTGATACAACCATTTTCATGAAAATAAAATCCTCGGTGGGACAGTGGTAAGTTTACGGACTTCAACGCTAAAATCTGAGGCTCGATTCTCCGGGGTTGACGGAGCGCGAATAGCGTATTGTGTGGCTTTTGCACTGAAACAAACAAGCAGAATCGAACAACCAATAATAACAAGTCTTCGGATAGCACAAGTGTGTGTATGAATGAACTGCAGTTATTTTGTTAAAATATAAAACAAAAATACAACATGGCTGAGCTAATTTCTAACTATGACGTGTCGATTATTTGAGCAGAAAAATTATTCAAATACATTCAATTAAACTTCCTAATAAAACTCTATGTATTTATATTTTGTACTTGTAGTAAATCTTGTATTTTGCATTTTATGGCAGAGCTACTAAGGCTATCTGCAGCCTTCCATAAGTTTGTACTTCTTATCAGAGGGAAGGCAGCCAGTCAACAGCACCCTGTGCCATCCATCTACCATTAACATTAAGGGATTGACTGTCACTCTTATAACGCACCAACAGCTTATAGTATATTTCTGTGGTATCGCACGGATTTGAAACCACTTCTTCGGCTCTGAAATCCAGAGTTTCGCGACGATGCCATTACACCTTTCCCCTTTTCTAAAATCAATCTTTTGGCATGAGCCATAATAAGTTATGCCTTTTACTAATGAAATGATAGTAGTATAATTACCAAAATAGAGCCTTAATATTAGAGCCATGTGTTTCTACTTTTAGAAGTAAGACAAGCGAAATCAGAACCAGAAATTTACTTGTAGCGTTAAGAAATCACCTTAAACCAAAATAATATATCTAACACCAACTTAGAGATACCAGAACCAAATATTTGGTCGTAACTTTAAAAAATAAGCTGTAAAACCAGTACTAGATATTTTCTCTTTACGTCAAAATATCAGCTTAAACCGAAACCAAGTATTTACACTTAGATTTGAAAAACAAAACAAAAACTAATATTATAACATTTGATCACATCTCAAGTTAATAAAACTCGATTTTAATAATCACCTGTATTTGGTGTAAAGATGTAAAATTAGCAAGTATGTCTTTAAAGTATCGTACTTGTTCGTCGCTAAGTGGTAAACTCATCAAGGCCAGAGGGAACGGAAGTGTGAATTACCAGCAGAACGTGACAGTGGGACCTTCGATGTAGAAACATTCCGGTCTTGATTAGAAAATGGTTCATCATTTTGATGACAAGTGCTATCAGTATCTGAGTATGGGTTAGGTTTAGCAAAGTATAATGAAACTATAGAAGTTCAATAAGCAGCACATTCGGGAGATTCCATTATTCTATGTACGAGTAATTTGATATTTCCTAACTTTGGTCGTTGTTTAATTTTTTTTTTTACTCTCTCTGGGAAATACGAAAGAGTCCCCTTGTCTTTCAATAATTATAAAATGATTGTACAACTTGATACGGTCAATCCTATAACAACATTTTGAAAATTTTGTATTCTTTTCCAATTGACTCTTAATTTAACTTGAAATGTAATACGCAATAAAAAAAATGGATACAATAAGTACGCTTCGAAGCCCAAAAGTTTACGAAACTTATTAGTAATTATTGTATATAAAAGTTACAAACCGTTTTGAATTACATGAAAATAGTTTAAAAGAATTCTACGTTTCGGTAATTGTTACATATAATGTTTCCGCGTCATTGTTGTTTAGCTCAGCTTCGCCGGGCTTTAGTTTTGGATTGCATTTTGCTACGTTCAGTTGTGCCATTAAAAAAGCAGAAAAAGACGTCAAAAACATCAAAAAAATTAATGGCTTACTGGTATTTTTATAATTATTATTTTTTCTTCTTATATAAACTTCTCCATACCAAAAACGAGCTTCTAATTAATACAACATAAAAGTAATTAACAAAATAATCCAAAAATAAAGTTTTTATCATTCTTCTAACGAGTGTGAAAAAATATTACATTTTTTAAAGAACGAAACGTAGTCATTTTGGCAAATTAAAAATGTACTGTCCTTAATTCATATACAATACACAAAAGTAGTTATAAAAGATCAATATTTTATTGAAGTAACACCGTTAGGTGGAGCTTTTTTATTACGTACCGTGAATGCTCATAAGATTGTTTGTTTGTTATCGACCGCACAGCCACACAATGGCTCTGTCCATCGTCGTAAGCCTTCAGATTTACCGCTGAGCAACCGGGGCGAGGGCTGACGATTGTTTTTGTATTAATTTGTACACTGAAGTTTGAAACATGTTTTTCCTGGATGGGAATCACTTAGAATTTTTTTTTTTTAAAACAATGTAACGATTATTAGGCGTTTATAGTAGAATACATTTATCAAGTATTTAATGTGATATAGTCTACATGCTATATAATACAATGTTCTTGGGTTATTACATAACAACTGTAATTAGACAATAATCGATTATAATAGTAGGTTGTCAAAGTAGTCTTTGCCCGGACGAATCCGAAAATAATTGATATCAACTTTTGAGAAAAACTATGGAAATAAGTGAATAAATATTGGTAATAGAAACATTATTTGAATTCGATGAAGAAGTAGCTCAAGACCATGATGCTTGCTGGCAATTTTAAATACGGTTTTGATGAATTTTTCATTGTACTGAAATTTACATTAAACTATTTTTCTATTTGAAATATTTTCTTGTCTTATTTCATTATCTCTCATTTCACGCTATAACGAAGAAACAATATTTTCCATTATATGGGTGTAAGTTTTTGTTTGGTATTAAGCACAAAGCTGCACGATGCTATCTGTGCTGTGCCCACTACGGGTATCGAAACCCGGTTTTTAGCGTTATAAGTAACCCTTCAGAATTACCGCTGAGCCACTGGGGGTGGGGTGGCACAGTTGAATGTAAATAAATTTGTTTTATGTTTTTAATAGAAAGAACAAAGAGACCCCCCCAGTGGCACAGCGGTATGTCTATAGACTTATACCGCTAGAAACCAGGTTTCGATACCCGTTGTGGGTAGAACACAGATAGCCCTTTGTGTAGCTTTGTGCTAAATAACAGACAAGTACAAAGAACTGTTATAATAAGACCAATATTTTAAGACTTTCGTGTTCATATTTTTATATTAGTGTGGATCATTAAATATAGATATGTAAAATTCTCTCTATTTTTCATTTCTTACCAAACATTAATCTACTGAGACGTTCTTGTTTAAAGTAAACGAGTATAAAAAAAAAAGACAATTTAATTTTCAACAGCTTAAGGCTACCACTATTGTTTTCAATGCGTGACGTGAGTTTAAACAGAATTTCTCAATCCAAGGACCAAAGAGACAACTTTTACTTGCTTATGCAATACACTCGTTACAAATAACTTACCGAATTCACACGGAGCTCAACATGAAGTAAAATTAAAAATTCACCTTCCAGTACTTTTTGAACAAAAGTTCAATTAAACATTGTTTTAAATATTAGAAAGAGCTATATTTTTTATATTCACGCTAGTTTTGATCGGTTGTACATAGTAAAACTTTTGTTATTTTTTTTCACAACGTTGTGATTAAAATAAACAAAATTGTATATTGTTTCGTTCTTTCAATCTCTGATAAAAGTAAAACAAAACAAAATTGTTCTTCGTTCTTTGAGCAAAAGCAAAATTAAAAATTGTTTTGTTCTTTCGTTCTTTGAACAAAAGTAAAATTAAACATTGTGCTATTCTTTCGTTCTTTAGAATCGAGTAGCATAAAAGAGCTGTGGCGTTCAAAGCCCCCCCCCCCCTCTCACGATTCGCAGAGGCCGATTTATACCGATCAAGCTATTCCATTATCCCCTGTTACTTGCATAGCTACCCCACGGAGAATCTTTACCCGAAAACAAAGTCAATTA
>NW_013666477.1:27072-33997 GCF_000517525.1 Limulus polyphemus
ATAAAACCAAATAAATGTTAATCCAACTGTAATTTATAGAACCAAATAAATGTTAATCCAACTGTAATTTATAGAACCAAATAAATGTTAATCCAACTGTAATTTATAGAACCAAATAAATGTTAATCCAGCTGTAATTTATAGAACCAAATAAATGTTAATCCAACTGTAATTTGTCATGTTAAGATCCTGTTAAGTTGATATAGATCCTGTAAAGTTTTTGCAGATCATATCATATTAGTAGCGAAAATGTTCAGCTTGTACTGATTATATCAAGTTGTTACTGATCCTTGACACTTATTCTTCAAAGTTATTAATGATCTTGCCAACTTGTTGCTGATCCTGTTGGGATCATAATGATCCTTTCCAGTTGTCACTTATCCTGATATTGTGAAATTGATACTGATCCTGTAAAGTTCACTGTTTCTGTCAAGTTGAAAACTGATCTATAAATTCAGACCTTAGTTTATTGAATTATTATGTCAATTCAATTGTTTCAGAATTTTTCACGAAAACCTATATAAAGGACGCATAGCTGTCCCTACCTCTGAGCTGATATACTAGATGGACGACAGCTAGCCAACAACACCTCCAGCTACCCGCGACCCTAAAACGTGGAACTTTTCTTTTTTTTCTTTTTTTAGCGACAAGTAGTCGCGAACTTTAAACCCTCGGTTTCACAGTGCGAATACGCTAACCCCTAAGCCACGCTCAGTCTGTTATATCACATTTCCTTTAAGTTTTACGTCACAGCAAATCATGTCTATCATAGAGATTGATTTCAATCACCTTACAGAAAAGTTTAGAATTGCTTCTTGTTAAACGTCGTTTGCTATTTTCGTCTTGAGTCGGTCGAAACAAAGCATCAAGTTTAATTGGGTATACATTTAAAGATTTTTATTTTCATCCTTTTAACGTCGCCTAGTGGCAAAGCGGTATTTATGCGGACTTACAACGCTAAAAACCGGGTTTCGATACCCGTGGTGGGCAGAGCACAGACATCCCATTGTGTAGCTTTGTGCTTAACTTCAAACAATCAAACAAACAAGCTTTTAACACATTTGAGAATTCCTTCATAAGTTCATACTAATCTTTAGGTGTATATGATTTTTACGTAAATAATCAGGATTTATATCAATTTAACAATATGAGTAACAACATGACAGGATTTATATCAATTTAACAATATGAGTAACAACATGACAGGATCTATATCACTTAACAGGATCAGTAACAACATCGCAGGATCTACATTAACTTAACAGGATCAGTAAGAACTTCGCTGACTCAATAATAACTTTTAAAATGGTTTTAAATTTTACATTTATTCAATGTGCACTAAACTAGAAATTGACGAGAAACACAATAGCAGAAAAGTTTAGAAGTATGTATATATATATGTATATTGCACTTACACGAACCAGGATATAATTATCTCTAGGTTTTCTCTGTTTACCAAGAATGTTTGTTTGATGAATTTAGATGTGAATTTAGTTTGTTCGTGTAAGAAGTTCATTGATTTTATCGCTAAATATTCATTGTCTTGCACTTTGGGAGAGTTATTTTGAGATGAAAAAGCTAGTGTCATAAATTAAAGATTGTAGAGAGGTAATACATTTAGACATGAGAATACTGTCCTGTTTTCAACAGACACCTGACCAAATATATCCCCCATTCCATAAAGATACACAGCTTGCAAATAAATTAGGCGAGTATGTTTCAGTTCGAGGTTGTTTTGCAAAGTTATTGGCTGAAATGGCGATCTTGTTTTAGCTGGAAGAAGGTACTTTTCAAACTCCTTGTCCTAGTTTCAGTCCAGCTTTTCATATCAAAAAAAGGGGGAGGAGGACTTCTTGGTTTTGTAATGTCGATGGTTTGTTTTTAAAGAAACGTATAGTTTCACTAATAGATAATTCTCAGATTTACGTTAGTGCTGGTTTTTCCAATGTCAGATCAAACACTATCCATTACGAGACATTTCTAGGACTTTTTCCTTGCATTCGTTGCTGGTTGGAATCGTATTGCAGAATGAAGTTTTTCCAAATCCAGCTCGAATATCATCCTAATTAACTCTTTTGTTTGTGCTGCCTTGTAATAATATGCCTAATGATGCCTTACCAGTTAGGATGGACAATGTATCTACTAACTAACCAAGATGGACAACGTATAGACTAACTACTCACGATGGACAACATATAATACTGTGTAGTTACAGTATGAAATATAAATGAAATTCGTAAGTAGTTAGACGTTTTCTGCTCGAATTTTTTTGGATTTGATAATACTTAACTTTAAAACTACCCTAATAGTTTCTTAAATATTCAAGAACCACATAAAAATCAGGATACACCAAAATGTTTGAATAATTATTGAGTTTATTTATGAGTCAAGTTAAAATTGTTACCGATCTTTTAGATTGAACAAAGTTCTTTAAACTGCCTCCAAGCGGATAACATGAGCAACTCGCTGAGACAAGTCCAAGAATTACAGTAGTCCTCCCAAGTAAATCAACTTACTATATTTAGTTCTCCTTCTTCACTAGAACGTCACCGCCAACTTGACAACTTAGTGGACATCATTGACGTACACAAGACGAGAGTCTCGTCAATATCACACACGACTTTTTAATTTAACGGTCCGAAGTATCACAAGGTTTTTATGTTTTTGTTTTTTAGTTTCTAGTTTCCAGGCGATCTTTCAACTACTTGAATTCCAGCAGCAGTCTCAACAAATGTGATGGTACTTTTCTTTATTAGATTAGTCGTGAATGGTGTTATGAACATAGTTTCAAACATTGCGACCTCGAGATCCCGAGGGGGACCAGGAACCCATAATCCGGTGTTAGGTTCGGGTTAAGCGACCCTAAAAACCTATTCCTAAACCCCCAACATGTTTGGGTGACCCAAACGCGTCTGGCCTTCCTTGGTAGAGGGCTGTACCGTGTAGCTAAGAACGCCCCTGGGTCTCCCCGAATTTGCTTGGGAAGGATTCGCAGACAAGTTTGTTCGTTTGTTTGTTTTTTAATTTCGCGCAAAGCTACACGAGGGCTATCTGCGCTAGCCGTCCCTAATTTAGCAGTGTACCACTAGAGGAAATGCAGCTAGTCAACACCACCCACCGCCAGCTCTAGGTCTACACTTTTACCAACGAATAGTGGGATTGACCGTCACATTATAACGCTCCCACGGCAGAAAGGGCGAGCACGTTTGGTGTGACGGGGATTTGAACCCGCGACCCTCAGATTGTGAGCCGAGCGCCCTAACCTCCTGGCGCAGACAAATAAACCAGTGTACAAATAGGATTGCTCTTTGACGATACATTAGTCTCTTTTCGGATGTTACTTTGGGGTACTTGTAAAAGCTTTCTGATACTTAGTTATTTACAAAATATTTCTGGTACTTAGTCTAGATGTTTTGCAAAATAACTCAGTCTAGTTATTTTTAAAAGGATTCTGGTACTCAGCCCTGTTACTTGCAAAAAAAATGTTGTTATCCTCAATGTACTTATTTGCAACTGGATATTTGGACTCAATCTAGTCGTTTGCAAAAGAATTCTGGTACTCAGTCTAGCTATTTGCCAAAGGCTTTTGGTACTCAGTCTAGCTATTTGCCAAAGGCTTTTGGTACTCAGTCTAGCTATTTGCCAAAGGCTTTTGGTACTCAGTCTAGCTATTTGCCAAAGGCTTTTGGTACTCAGTCTAGCTATTTGCCAAAGGCTTTTGGTACTCAGTCTAGCTATTTGCCAAAGGCTTTTGGTACTCAGTCTAGTTATTTGCAAAAGGCTTTGGGTACTCAATCTAGTTCTCTACAGAAAAGTTATTTTCATGCTAAAGTAATGATGATGATGATCTGTGTTTCTCAACAGAAATGAAGTAGTGGGTGTCAAGTTTAATGAAACAAAACTAGAGCACCAGTTTTCGTTAGAACGAAGACCAGGCTTTAGTGGTTGCTAAGAAAAACGAAATATAACAATGAATGATACTGACACGACGTAAAAGTTTTCATAACTCTCTTTTTCAAAATACTAAAAACACGTTTTGCTCTAAGTCCAATGCTAGGAATATCCAAGTACAAAAAGAAGGGACAGCATTTATTTGAAGTTACTCTTAAACTAAATAATATATTGATTTGATGCTGTATCTTAGAGTTTAAGATAATTGTATACCTACACTACTAACTTCTAACTAAATTCAATGTAAACCGTGGATTATCTTAATACATTGATTTTGAGAAATCCGTATCAAAATCAAGAGGTGACAAAGGCGATAGAATAAACTCGTTGGATAGTATAAGCATCACCATTTGATTATATTTTTATAAAATCGGTAGGCCCGGCATGGCCAGGTGGTTAGGGTTCGAATCCCCGTCACACCAAACATGCTCTCCCTTTCAGCCGTGGGGATGTTATAATGTAACGGTCAATCCCACTATTCGTTAGTAAAATAGTAGCCCAAGAGTTGGTGGTGGGTGGTGATGACTATCTGCCTTCCCTCTAGTCTTACACTGCTAAATTAGGGACGGCTAGCGTAGATAGCTCTCGTGTAGCTTTGCGCGAAATTCAAAAACAAATAAAATCGGTGCTGAATATATATATATATATGCACATGCTGAGCAATACCGTTTCTTTTTCATAAGTATTATTAATATCATTTTTCCTTTAGGTTTGGGTTATTTTGAAGTCTGATCTAATCATTATTATTTGTTATAGCAGAGTGTTCAAGTACAGTTGGGAACCAAGAGCTTTTCAGAAATCCCTCAAGAATATGGTGAGTAAATCAAGAGTGCTTACAGAAACACATAGAAAAACCATTCAGATATATTAACTGCTTTGGCTTCAATATTCTCTTTCTTGTGAAGTGGACAAATTCATCCAGATATCCTAAACTTTTCCAAGTGACTGAGTTGGAGATTTCGGATTAAAGTGCCGTCACTTACTCTTCCCTTTTGCTCTACTTCCCGTGAATTGGGTAATTAGAGATCACGGAGTCTTTGATCATAAAGTCTTCAACCGGTCTTGTGATTGAGTAAACACTAGAGCGACTGGAAACTTTCAAGTCTTGTCTCTATCTTTTAAAAACGTCCTTTTACTTACTGTACGCATGGGTTGGATGGGAAAGTAAATTAACAATGCAGAAAAAATAATAATAACGATGATTAAAGGCGTGAAATTCCTACAATGTTCAGAACATATAGCTTATATTAGCCTAAATTCTGTAAAAATAAATTTCTGATAGTTTAAATCTATTCTTGCGCTATAAGTTAAGCACACAGCCTCAGCGTTATAACATTGATCTAATTTGATCTTATAGATGATATTTAATTTTTTTCCTAGGTACGAAACATGTCCGCCCCCAGCGGTATGTCTGCGGACTTACAACGCTAAAAACCTGGTTTCGATACCCGTGATGAGCCGAGCACAGATAGCCCATTCTATAGCTATGTGCTTAACTTGAAACAAAACCCAAATATGCCCAGGTGTCTTTCTTATCTGAAAGTCTCAAATAGTTGGTACAACTGTATGAAAAAAAAAACGATATATGTATAATTATATATTTGTGTATATGTGTGTGTGTAATAGAGAAAATACTAAATGAAGAATAAACAACTAACTCTCCCTCAGAAGCTCGTATTAGAGAAACCACAGTTATGTTGTTAAACATTACAGGACAAGGCAAGTTTTTTAACAGTAAAACTAAACCCACACTAACGAAACAATACCAACTGAAGATAACATTATATTTGGTATTGTTCCGTTTCTGTGGATTTAAACCTTATTATAAATTACTTTACACGGTATTGTGTATTCACCGATTTTTTTATCTGAAAATCAAAGTCGTGTCTTTTCGCCACATATCACAGTGGAGTAGTTTTAAGTTTACGGGCTTATAACCCTAAAATCCAGGGCTTGATTACCCGTGGTGGACAGAGCACAAAGAGCTCAATGTTTGGCGCTACACGAAAATAAATAAAATTCGAGAATTAATGACAACTCCGCCATCTAGAGGTAAGATAGCTTAATTAAGGTGTCAAACTGTTTGGAAAGGTAATAAAGAGTTATATTTTCTATGGACTTCTTCTGTTTTTTTTTCTTTTATTGTTTTTTTTTTACTTGACTTTCAGACAACGTTTCAGACACAATGTTGAGTCCTTCACAGGACCTTATAAGGTCCACAAACATATGGTCCATATGTCCTTAAAACAGGAAGGACAAAATTTTAGTCACTCTAACCTCAAGACTAACTGAATTAATTGTCTTATCTTGTGTTGATTTTCTGGAAAACAAACAGTTGACACTGTTAGTCAACAGGAGGGGAAAAAAGTACCACATTTGTTGAGACTGCTGCTGGAATTCAAAGGGTAATCTAATAAAGGAAAAGTACCATCACATTTGTTGAGACTGCAGCTGGAATTCAAAGGGTAATCTAATAAAGGAAAAGTACCATCACATTTGTTGAGACTGCAGCTGGAATTCAAAACGTAATATAATAAAGGAAAAGTACCATCACATTTGTTGAGACTGCTGCTGGAATTCAAAACGTAGAGGAACCAAACTTGTTGCACATGCTCAGGTACCATGGGCGAGTATTCTAATTGAGTTTGTTTTCGGGTAAAGATCCTCCGTGGGGTAGCTATGCAAGTAACAGGGGAACCAAACTTGTTGCACATGCTCAGGTACCATGGGCGAGTATTCTAATTGGGTTTGTTTTCGGGTAAGGATCCTCCGTGGGGTAGCTATGCAAGTAACAAGGGAACCAAACTTGTTGCACATGCTCAGGTACCATGGGCGAGTATTCTAATTGGGTTTGTTTTCGGGTAAGGATCCTCCGTGGGCTAGCTATGCAAGTAACAAGGGAACCAAACTTGTTGCACATGCTCAGGTACCATGGGCGAGTATTCTAATTGGGTTTGTTTTCGGGTAAGGATCC
>NW_013666477.1:34816-38531 GCF_000517525.1 Limulus polyphemus
GGATTAACATTTATTTGGTTCTATAAATTACAGTTGGATTAACATTTATTTGGTTCTATAAATTACAGTTGGATTAACATTTATTTGGTTCTATAAATTACAGTTGGATTAACATTTATTTGGTTCTATAAATTACAGTTGGATTAACATTTCTTTGGTTCTATTTTTGTTCTTCTCTTTTCTCAGTAATTCTACATCCGAATTAGTTTAATTGACAAACAAACAAATTCTCTGCTTCATCTAACGTCCATAAAACAGCTTTGTAAAAAGTATATGAGAAAAAATAAACAAATATATATATATATATATATATTCTTTACTGATGTCATGTGATAGCTCGGCAGTCGTGACGTCATTGGCGACCACAATCCCTTTTATTTTGACTTTTTCATTTTCGTTATATTTTTCAAGAGATGTTAAAGATAGTTTTCACCACCTTTCTGACGGTATGTGCTTTCCTATTATCGCTTGTATATATTTCTAGGTATTTATGGAACTACATTCACTGTACTATTTCGTTAAAGAAAGGGAAGAAGACCATCCTACCGAAACTATTCTAGTGAATGCAGGAAAGAAAATTTATCTAGATGTAAAAATTGCAAAATTAAACTTGACGTCAAATATGGATTTAATGCATTATTAAACATACATTTTGAATCTTATATATATACATGGGAAACGTTTGTAGCACGTGTTACATTATATTATCTAAAATGTGTACTATAGTCACGAGTACTACATGTTATGAACATCATTTAATCTGCAGACAATAAAATAGTTACCAGACTAAGTCACCAAACAAGCAGTCCCCTAGTGGCTCAGCGGTAAATTCAAAGGCTTATAACACTATAAAACTGGCTTAGATATCCTTGGTGTGGACAGGAGAGATAGCCGATTGTGTAACCTTGCACTTAACAACAAAGTTACAAACAGTTACCAAGCAAGTCCGTTTTTGTAAAAAGGAAGAGAATACCTTGTTTAAAATAATTTCAATGGCAAATATATCTAGCATTCTCCTTTTTGTTGGTTTCCTTTCATTTCCATCACAAAGAATAAACAAACAAAAAAGTTAGGAATATGTGCCGATGCTCTATCACGACACATACAGGAGCAATGACGTTCAAAAAGGTGCGATAAAATAATATCTATATTTTCGAATGAAACAAATTATTTATTAGATATGGTTGAGGAAAAACCCTGTTATAAATAGAATTATCTTGCGCCATTGGAGACGTTTCAAATAATATTTGCTAAGTTATATTGCGTCCTATAATACATTTTCAATAGTATCAAATAAATTCTCTTGAATCATGGGAAACGTTTCAAATATTGTCAGATATTGCCTCCTATAAGATACTTCCAATAGTATCAACTAAATTATCTTGGGTCATGGGAAACATTTCACATAATGTAAGCCAAATTATATTGCGTCCTATAAGATACTTCCAATAGTATCAACTAAATTATCTTGAGTCAGGGGAGGCAGTTCAAACAATATTAGCTAAGTTCTATTGTGTCAGATGAGACGTTTACAGTATTGTCAGCTAAATTCAGTTGTATCAAATGAAATGTTTCACTCAATTTCAGCTAGAAGACATCAGAGAGGGGGATGTCTTTGGAGCTTTGATTCACGATTGATGTATAGTTGGTCATTTATTTATTTTTGTCAGTTTATTGCGACTATTATTGCTTGAAATAGCTGATGCAGTTTTAAAATGCCTCTTAAATATAGAAAATGTAGAGGCTGGGTATATACGTTATATCAAAATGAATTATAAATATCTGAATCAGCCTCTCATGTGACCAACACAGCTAATATAAAGTCGCTGTGACACGGAATGTATCAGAACTACATTTTTACACTGACGATTCGAAAATTGATCGCTTTTGAGAAGTAATATATTCATACATTCAGATCATAAAAATTTGCTCAGAACGTAGATCTATAATTGCAAAGACATGTTGGACCGACTTGGGGCACTTGTACCATCTAGGAAAATACCTGTAACAGGTGATAATCCAGGACATGTTGGACCGACTTGGGGCACTTGTACGATCTAGGAAAATACCTGCAACAGGTGATACCCAGCCGGGGTAAGCAAGTGAGGCGACATGTAACACAGGTGACAATCCAGGACATGTTGGACCGACTTGGGGCACTTGTACCATCTAGGAAAATACCTGCAACAGGTGATACCCAGCCGGGGTAAGCAAGTGAGGCGACATGTAACACAGGTGACAATCCAGGACATGTTGGACCGACTTGGGGCACTTGTACCATCTAGGAAAATACCTGCAACAGGTGACAATCAAGGACATGTTGGACCGACTTGGGGCACTTGTACCATCTAGGAAAACACCTGCAACAGGTGATACCCAGCCGGGGTAAGCAAGTGAGGCGACATGTAACACAGGTGACAATCCAGGACATGTTGGACCGACTTGGGGCACTTGTACCATCTAGGAAAATACCTGCAACAGGTGATACCCAGCCGGGGTAAGCAAGTGAGGCGACATGTAACAGGTGACAATCCAGGAACACAAAGTTCTGTAGAAATAAGCCGTCTATGTACCTCAAGCAACAGTACATAAATTCCAGGCAACAGTAAATAAATCCCAGGCAACAGTACACAGCTTAATTGAGAAGACTATCCGTCTTGAAAGGCAACGCAAGTGAAATGTGCACAAGTTGCTTCCACGATATGTCCGATCAAACGTCCCATATCTCAAGCAACTGGAGGACGAAACGGGTATTCATGCTATATGCATCGAAGTCATACCCGTCAAGTTGCTGAGCGCTGAGAAACCGGACAAAGCGACATGTACTGTAACGACATGGTGATGTTCCAAAATCGTTTTAATAACGTACTCAGCCCCTCTGTATAGCAATTCACATATAGATAAATAGAAAGATATAAAAAAAGCATAGTAGATAAATTTCCACTAAAGGGAGCCGGAGGATGTACAGAACAACAGAAGCAAAAACTATAATTTTGAGAAACGTAGTTACTAAAAGAATGTAAAGTTTGCATGATTGTGGCGTCATCTAGTAATGAAATTATGTATTTTCAGCATTTTAAATTTATATTGTTTGCATAGAATCAAAAAATAAAACAGGCATCGATTGTAACAAGAGTGAAATAATGAAAGCGCTTTCTCTTTATTTAACACAGTTTTATAATATTGTAAAATTTAAATCGTTTTAAGAAGGCCAGTTATTACAACTTTCAGACCACGATTTGGACATAAAAACATTTCAGGGAACTTGATACACAGCTATGGTTTTTAAAGTTCAGAATTAAATTAAAAGTTCAACAAAAGCTAAAGAACTCTTCTACTTGAAATATACAAGACTAACCAGTTATATGAAAATACCTACTTAATATTATGGCTAATATACCATATATCTTATAAAGAATATATGCACCGAAATCGATACATAATGACATGAGAAATGTCAAATCGAACTATCTACACCAATTAGAACTGAAATGTAATTCACCTAATGTAATATACCGTTCTTGCTTATCGTGGTTAGAAATCATTAATTTATCGACTGGATAATCTAGTTACTAGCGACATTTTCCGCCGAAATCCCAAAAGTATCTCAAGGAATTCGTTAAACCAAAATATGTATAGTAAGCTAACAATAATACTCATAATAAAAATATAATGTTACGACAGCGGAAGTCATGTGACTCTGGAAGCATGCGCG
>NW_013666477.1:38780-43623 GCF_000517525.1 Limulus polyphemus
CCTCTATTTTGGTATACAAGACCGGGGAATAAAGCGGAGCTATAATTGCAGATAAACAGATATAGTGACAGTTAATTGAGTCAAGTGAGCGGTAGTGACTGTAAGTAAAGTGCGTGAATCGCTGTGAATTATAGCGCGTGTTTAACTTAAAGTGACTGTGGAAATTCTGCGTACTGCAAAGTTTTGTTGAGAAAGAATAAACTAGTTTTATTTAAGAAAGGACTTGTATCGCTGAAGTTCCTCGGGAAGAATTTTTACGGGAAATTAACAAACAACCAGAGATGTAACAATAATAAAATGTGGCAAATGATAAGTATTATATATATATATATATATATATATGTATATCCGTGTATTTAAATTGCTGGAGATCTTCTAAATGAAAACTCAAACTAAAAGAATTTGCTGGATATCATTCTCGCTTTGACATAATTAAATTGCATATAGTGCGAATCAAATATCTTTCGGTAAATTACGGGTTGTGTTCGTATATATTTCCTCGTTGTTTTGTTGTTGTTTGTTTGTTTATTTTGCGCAAAACTGAGCATTAGACTATCTGCGCTGTACTCGCCACAGGGATCGAACCCCGTTTTTTACTGATATACGCTCTCAAGTTTACATTTGAGTTATCGGGGAGGGAGACTATATCTTCCGAAAACCAATAATAAGAACATCAAGAATATTTTTTTTTCGGTGCGGATGGACTAATTCAGGTAATAAAAATTTAATTATAACTCAAAATCCTTGTTTTATAAAAGTTTTGGTTGGTTCAAGTTAAGCACAAAGCTCCACGATAGGCTATCTGTGCTCAGCCCACCACGGGTATCGAAACCCGGTTTTTAGCGTTCAAAGTCCACAGACATACCAAAACTGTACATCATTTATTCATCAATCTTCTTTGTAAATATACCAAACTGTACACCATTTATTCATCAATCTTCTTTGTTGTTGTTGTTGTTGTTTATAAAAAATAATTATGTTGTCTTGAGTGGTTCAAAGTAAGAGAACAGATATTTGAAAATAGAAAATAACATTACATAACTATAAACTTTTCTATCCTAAAAAACACCCCCCCCCCCCAGTGACACTGCTAGAAACGGGGTTTCGATACCCGTGTTGGGCAGAGCACAGATAGCCCCTTGTGTAGCTTTGTGCTTAACTACAAACAAACAAACAAACTCTCTATCCTAATATTATATTAATTTGTCTTTACATACTCGTTCTAAAGTTGGAAAAACTAAAATCCTAGTCTTGATTTATTTTTTAGAACACGTTACACTACTTGATTTTATTGTTGCTAATTCAACCTTATTCAGTTCCTTTCAAAATAAAAATTAAAAACCCAGTATGGGTGACACCCGATGGTAATGCAGTATTTGACTTCGGCAAGGCCTTAATAAACGTGGGCGCTACTGACTGGTTGTCCTCCCTCTATATAAATGTTAAACCTGGCCGTTTAGCTCGTGGGCCGCAAAGTTGCCATTCAGGTTAAAAATACCGAACTCTCCTATAGCCAGTTATAAATAGGTCAGTTTTATTACATTAAAACGTTTGATTAATAACAGAGTCATACTGAACATAGAAAATCCTTTATCCTTAATATTAATTTGGAGTTCGATTCCTTGTGGTGGACGTAACACACATGGCCTATTGTGTAACTTTACGCTAAAACAAACAAACAAACATATATCTTATATTTCTGATATTGCTTTCATTTTACACGACAAAAACCCGCCTCCTAGTGGCTCAGCGGTAAGTCTGAAGGTTTATAACGCTAAAAACAGGGTTTCGATACCTGTGATGGGCACAGCACAGATAGCCCGTCCGTAGTGTAGATTTGTGTTCAGAAACAAAATTCTCCATGTTTTTGTTTTACATGAACTATGCTATCCAAGCGTTTAGAAATTGTCAAATCTAGCCATTGAACACTGTATATTAAAAGTATCTTCTAAGCCTAACCATAGTTTTAATTAATTCGTTGATCAGAAGTAAGTACCGCGTTACAAAAGTATATTTATTTTACAAAGAAATCATATAACATTGTAAAAATTATAATCCATGTAAGTAAACTGGTACTTTAACTTTTGGACAAAAGTGCAAATTGTGAACAACAGACTTTCGTGAAAATAAATAGCCACAAACTTTGTAATAAATTACTTCACTTTCTGTTTGACACTTACATAATTTTTAAGATATAAAATTCTCCAGTTTTTGACGGCCCCTTCCCAGTGTGTTAGCGATAAGTCTGAAGGCTCACACCGATAAAAACATTCACAGTGGGCACAGCACAGATAGCCATTGTGTAGCTATGTGTTCAATAACATAAAAAAATACACAAGTACTTGAAGATCTTGGGAATAATTAACGATACGTGTAATTATTATAAAATGAGCCAGTTTCCTAGAAGTAATAAAACCAAATGCAAATCGCTGTAATACTGATCGTTTTCTGGAAAACTCGTAAAATCGTTTACGACAGTTCCTAGTATATCCTCTATTGTTGTTGCTAAAATATTAATGGAAAATTAACACGTTCTTCCTTTAAATTTTTTTCACTTATAGCAAAGTTTAAAAAGCATAATTTCTGCCTGTACAAGCTAAAAATGACAGGCAAAAAAATCTAGGCAAAGTTAGCCTTAACTAAGATAAATAACTCATTATGAACAATAACGGTTAGGTTACAATCACATTATTGGTTTACTGGCTATCTAGTTTACTTACTACTCGTGAATCACGGAAAGGGTCGTCAGTTAAGACTTTAGGGTTTTACCCTATTATCCTAACATGGATAAATTTTAGGAACGAATTGGCGTAAAGCATCGAGAGACTCCAAACCGAGACTCATTCATATAAGTTTCAAAATTATGATTTTTTTGTTGTAGGAAGACCTGCTGAAAAGCAACCAAATGAAATATTGTTTAATTATTTGTGCAAGTATGAACTTAAATAAACTAGCGTAACTAAAACAAGTGATCGAGTACAGTTGTGTATTCTTTGTTACTTATCTGAACCTAGGACGTGAACTTAAGTGCAAGTCTTTCTTTTTGTGGCTTTCAGATATGATATTTATAACGCTAATCTTCAATTGTACGCATTAACTATCCTAGAAACAGGGGTTTTATATGTGGATAATGAATGTCTTTCGTCAATGCCAGAACTCGTCAGTTAGGGGTGACAACGACTTGTGGGAGACAAAAGATAGATCCGAAATGCTATTTTGATATACCTCTGTTTGTTTGTTTTTTGTTGTTTTGTTTTTTAATTAGCAAGGGACAAATCAAGATAAATGTGGAGGAAGGGGGGAGGTGGACATCTGAACTTAACGTGATTTATACAAAAGCTTTTAGGCCTATTTTTTATGCTTCACCAGCTGTAGGTGTTCAAATCGTAAATTGTAATTATTTTTTTCAAAGAAAATAAGTAGTATTATGTCATCCAATGTTTATGTTTTTTTTATTATTGTGAACATGCAGCTAATTTAGACAAGAAACAAATGAATAATCTTACGTAAAGTGGTCTTTAAATATTAGAAAAAAGTACTTTCTTGCGAAGAGTTGATTAACTCCTGTGCAGCCTTCCTCCGGTGGCTCAACGGTAAATCAGTGGGCTTATAACACTACAAATCGGGTTTCGATACCAATACTGAGCAGAGCACAGATAGCTCATTGTTTAACTTTGTGTTTTACGACAAAATCTGTTCAACCTTAGATCAACAAAAAATGTTTTAGTTGAACATAATGTTTTTAACAGATTTTTTTGCTTCAACCTTTTCAATTGACTTGAAATGTTGATCATAAAAATAGCTTTCCTTCGTTATGAGAAGAGTGTTGTATGTTTTTGGGAAATATAGATGGCACTGTACAGCTAAACTAGAAATAATATTTACCACGATCACCAATTAAAAGTAAACAAAGGTTGCAAAGCGTTTCTAAATTACTACTAGAAGATGATCCCTGACTGGCAGAGTCTCGTGAATAGCCTATAAGTATTGGACTGTTCAAATAACTTTGTTGATTTTGTCATCAATTCATGGGAAAGAGCTGAATCCACTTATTGTAGGACCAAACAAAGAAACGAATGAGAAGTTTTGCCAGAGAATCCAGCCACTGACTGAGTATTAGTTGAGCAATTAAGTGTCATCATTAACAAACAGCTTTCTAATGTTATAGCTGCTCTGAACAAACAAGTTGTTAGGATGGAGAACGTTAGATGGAAGGAAGAAAAAAAACGTCATACAGTGCCTACTCGGAACACAAACCTTCGTTATCGTTACCGTTGAAGAAGTCACGTAATGTAGAGTTTTCTGTCGCGTGTAACATGAGAATATCTGATTCTTTCTTCGAGTCCCCATTTTTTGTTTGCTATAAAAGTCACCTTCAGCAGTCTTGGTAAGGACTTATTTCTCTGTCATCATCTAGCTTTGCAAAGAAAACTTTGAAGAAGGCATTTCTCGTAAACATGTCACAAACCGAAAACATGTCTCTGGCTGAATGTTTTTAGTTCATCATAAAGTGAAACATTCCTATTCTTTAAAATCATAAATAATATTCAACATTAAACTGGTACACAATTAAAAACATTTTATTTAGGCCTATCTATGGCCTTCAAAAAGTTGACGACTCTACATGTTTCGATGTTGTAACTCCCGAGGGGAACGTTATAACATCGAAACATGTAGAGTTGTCAACTTTTTGAAGGCCATAGGTAGGCCTAAATAAAATGTTTTTAATTGTGTACCAGTTTAATGTTGAATATTATTTATGATTTTAAAGAATAGGAATGTTTCACTTTATGATGAACTAAAAACATTCAGCCAGAGACATGTTTTCGGTTTGTGACATGTT
>NW_013666477.1:43633-54660 GCF_000517525.1 Limulus polyphemus
AAAAAAGTTGACGCCTCTACATGTTCCGTTGTTACAACGTCATCCTCAACAGGTAGAGTCGTCAACTTTTTGAAGGCCATAGATAGGCCTAAATAAAATGTTTTTAATTGTGTACCAGTTTAATGATGAATATTATTTATGATTTTTAACTTTATACACAAGTGCCAAAATACTATAATTCCTATACTTTTTAAACTAAAATATAAAATGTTTGCCGAAGACTTTAAAAGAGAGTATCGAATAAAAAAAACTAGAGAATTATTAAAATAAAATGAAAACATGTAGGTGAAATTCTTGTAATATGAATTTACATGTGAAAATGAATGGATCATCAAAAAGGTTTAAGAATGCATTTTAAACACGTATCGAAGTTGCGTTTTTTTTATCTTACTTTATTATGAGCTCAGAAGATGGCGCTCCTCGATTTTAATTTTTGTAAGTGCGTGTGTGTGTGGCCATAAATGTAGGATCGTCTAAATAATGTTTCGATAAGGTAATGATAGTATGGTATTGTTTTATGATGTACATAATACATAAGGTATAACTTATTAATATTATTAAACTAGACTTTGAGATGGCAGTGGTGTGGTTGTGATTACTGGTGCAAGAAGTGTGACATCATTCATCCTGAAGATTAGTGTTATTGGATCATATTTAAAGTACCTTACACGAGTTTCAATTTTCCAGCAACAGCGAACTATTACCATATTATAGAAGAATGTTAGGAATGAAGCAAACGTTACGCTGGTGAATTGTAATTAAGTGTTTATCTGTAACAGAGATTTCCACATGACTGTATATTTGTAAAAAAGACGTACAACTATCTGTGTATTTGTAAGATAAATCTCCACGTTGTTGTGTATTTTAACAGAGACCTCTACGTGTCTGGTTGTCTATAACAAAGGCCTCCTCGTGTATATTTATTTATAGCATGGTGAATAGACTAATTCATCACTTGCCAATCCAGTTATTAAATAATTTACTATGACATAAAAAAAATAGCCAGCGCTTTCGACACGTTGATCTATCTTGTTCAGGAGCGCTCTACCTTTACTCATGAGGAAGATAGGCTTAGCTATGGAAAACATTAGGGTTTTATCGTGTTTATTTCTATTGTTGTTGTTTTATCTGATTTACAAATATTTTTTATCCTACGTGTTTTATACTATAATGATAATGATTTATTGTTAGTAAGTGAAGCCTTTAATTTCAGAACGATATAAGTAATTACAAAAACTTATTTTACTAATAAACTAGATAGAGTGAGATTTATACAGTTTCCTTGTTCTTCACCCCATATTTCTTTTGAAAAAGAAATCTATGTTAAAAGCTTTAACCGCATGACAGTCTGTATGCTATTCTAGTGCTTCATATTTCTGTTTGTTTTCTTCCATACAATAAAATAGTCCTACTTTGGCAGAGTTGTATTAAATAACTATAATTATCCATTATTATTACTCGTTAGTATAATATATACAAGTATTTAAACTTAAAAGACCCATTCAGAAATATTTACTGAATACAAATACACGAAGAAATGTAATGCTTGTAGTGCCATCTATTGAGTATGTAAAGAAATGGCTAGTGAACAGGCAACAAATAGAAAAAGAAGGGGGTTCCGAAGGAAGGTGTTAGTCCGAAACGTTACCCAATAATAATGAAAATATTTTGCATTGACTTTCGCTATTTTCGAAAGATTTCGTTGAACTTTTTAACAGTAAATCAACCTTTCCTTCTTATAGGTCATGTATTTTTAATATGACAAGACCCCTATGTGTTACCATGGTGATCTTTTTACAGATGAATATTCTATTTATTTTCAACATTCCTAAAAACATGCATCAACATGTTACTGCATACAAGTCACATATCCTGTCCGTTACGAAAGAGATACACAGTAACTTTTCCTCTCAACTTAGTATTTCATCAAGAAACCCCGAGACTCATGTTTAACTATCTTTAATGATGAACTGTTAATCATATTATTTTGTTTGTTTGTTTTGAATTTCACGCAAAGATACATTTGCGCTAGCCGTCCCTAATTTAGTATAAGACTAGATGGAAGACAGCTAGTCATAACCACCCACCGCCAACTCTTGGGCTACTCTTTTACCAACGAATAGTGGGATTGACCGTCACTTTATAACGCCCCCACGGCTGAAAGGACGAGCATCTCTGGTGTGACGGGGATTCGAACCCGCAACCCTCAGATTGCGAATCGAGCGCCCTTACCACCTGGCAATGCTGGGCCAACTAATCAGATGAAGAACAACTAGTCAGCAGGCCCTGGCGCCTACACGGTTACTCTTAACCAAGAGTGACTTTTACAATGTCACCACAGATGAAAGTGCAGAGTGTATTCAGCGGTATCCCGGAACACTAACCACAAGGCAACGTCTGTGATTAAAGTGAAAATCAGAGGGATTTGTTAATGTTAACTTAATTGAAGATGACTAGTTAGCTAAGTACAAGAATCCAATTTTCTCACATTAAGTTGAAAAAGCATTAATAACAAGATTTAACACTTCCTATTCACGTGCGTCTTATCATATATTGAGTATTAATTTATTTTAAAGCAAACATATAAATAAAATAGTAAACAATAGCGGCGTTTTTAAATAGAGACTTTCATCTACTGTTTACTTTGTCTTAGATTCAGTAAAAATTTTCTGTTTTTCTTTACATATTCAAACAATTGATAAACATGGGATTATTTTCTGGTTAGCATTCTTTAACTATTTTTTTATTACAAACGCCTCTGTTAAGTATATCGTCAGTATTTTTTTCTTTTTTGAAATATATTTCAATTTCTATCCAAGTGTTACATCATGTCCAAGTGTTACACCATGTCCAAGTGTTACATCATGTCCAAGAAAATAATAAAAGTTACAAGTAATTTTAGTATGTGTCCAGAGAAGCTTTGTGACTGATGTTTCTTCGTTTGTTTGTGTCCAGAGATGCTTTTTTGGTTGATGTTACGTTGTTTGTTTGTGTCCAAAGACGTTTTGTGACTGATGTTACGTCGTTTGTTTGTGTTCAGAGACGCTATATGGTTGATGTTACGTCGTTTGTTTGTGTTCAGAGACGCTATATGGCTGATGTTTCTTCGTTTGCTTGTGTCCAGAGACGTTTTGTGGCTGATGTTACGTCGTTTGCTTGTGTCCAGAGACGCTATATGGCTGATGATACGTCGTTTGTTTGTGTCCAGAGACGTTTTGTGGCTGATGTTACGTCGTTTGCTTGTGTCCAGAGACGTTTTATGGCTGATGTTTCTTCATTTGTGTGTCCAGGGATTTTTTTCTTCTACTTTTTTCTATGTTGGTCACTAATTTTTTGGTTACTATTTCTGAATACATTTTATGTTTTAACGATATCTCTTATTCGTCTCCTTATACTGCCCCCAGTGGCACAGCGGTATGTCTGCGGACTTACACTACTAGAAACCGGCTTTCGATATCCGTGGTGGGCAGAGCACAGATATCCCATTGTGTAGCTTTATGCTTAACTACAAATAATCCTTATACTATGTAATCTTTTGGCTCACATCGGAATAACATGTAGTACATAAACACAAGAAGCTTGTTCTACCTTGTCACTTCTATGGTATTCACGAACTTAATTTTATATATGGTCAACTGTTAGGGCTTTGAAACGTGATGCTGAGAAAAAATTTAATATACTTTGAAATTAAGCGAAAATATATATACTTCATTTTAGGCTCTTTATATATATATATATATATAACGTGCAAAGATACAGCGGGCTATCTGCACTGTTCCTCACCAAGGCGATCGAGCCTCGATTTTTTGCGTTATAAAACCTCAAGCTTATCAGTGAGCCACCTTGAGACCGGGGCGTTTTTATTGTTGTTGTTTTTTAAGATGAAAAGCTTGGAAAAAAATAAATAATATCAGTTAATAACTGAATGTTAACATGAAAAAAATAATTATATTCTCATTATACTTTACTATAAACTTCAAGATGAAAATGTACAAGATGTTCATTTATAAATATTGAAAACACATACAGAAAAGACAAGAAATACTTCCATGTTCGTGAATATAGAATTGTGAGACAATAAAAATTTTCCCTGATAATTTAATATCTACAATCGTGCGCTAGGTCCTTGTTGTGTCGTTACTTACAAATACAGTACGTCCTTATGTAATAAGAAGCAGAGTACGAACACGAGAATAACATTAAAAGGGCAACGAACTGGTGACCCTGAAATAGTCGATGTTCATGAATAATACTTTGTTCTCTGCCATTGCTGAGCTCATGTTTGTTAGCCAGTGATGAACTAGTATCTAAAATGAGATCAGATATTCTCCACAAGAGAAATTGTTTCTTTTATACTGGAAAAAACTTTTCTACGCTATTGGACAGTATTGGCACCCTCCATTAAGTCTTACTTACCTGTACACCCTACAATAAATCCAGAATAACACAACACCCTTCATTAAAACACAATATTAGTGCACCCTTTAATTAATCCAGAAAAATCGGTGCAACTTCAATAAATTCAGAATACCAGTGCACCATCAGATTCATCCAGACTACCAGTACACTCTTTAATAAATTCAGAATACCAGTGGACCCTTCTTTAAAGCTAGTGTATCAATACATTCCTCAACCAATCCAAAAAACCATCACACTCAATTAATCTAGAAACCAATACGTGCTTTAATACATGTAACCTATCAGTGCACCCATCAATTAATCTAGGAACCAATACATGCTTTAATGCATGTAACCTATCAGTGCACCCTTCAATTAATCTAGGAACCAATACATGCTTTAATGCATGTAAACTATCAGTGCGCCCATCAATTAATCTAGAAACCAATACATGCTTTATTGCATGTAACCTATCAGTGCACCCTTCAATTAATCTAGGAACCAATACATGCTTTAATGCATGTAGCCTATCAGTGCAACCTTCAATTAATTTAGAAACCAATACATGCTTTAATGCATGTAACCTATCAGTACATCCATCAATTAATCTAGGAACCAATACATGTTTTAATGCATGTAACCTATCAGTGCACCCTTCAATTAATCTAGAAACCAATACATGCTTTAATGCATGTAACCTATCAGTGCACCTCTCAATTCATCTAGGAACCAATACATGCTTTAATGCATGTAACCTATCAGTGCACCCATCAATTAATCTAGGAACCAATACATGCTTTAATGCATGTAACCTATCAGTGCACCCTTCAATTAATCTAGGAACCAATACATGCTTTAATGCATGTAACCTATCAGTGCACCCTTCAATTAATCTAGGAACCAATACATGCTTTAATGCATGTAACCTATCAGTACATCCTTCAATATATTTACATACCACCATGCTCGTCTATAGGTTTATCACACCACCATTCCTTTTAAGTGCTTTATTATATATGTATTATCATAACGTCTTTATTCAAGAGATTTTGCATACCACTCCTCATTTAAATATATTTATCAAAAAATTTAACAAACATGGTTTCGGAAAATCACGTAGATTCAAGAAGTTTTAATATAAAACGATAAAACCCTATAACCCGAACCTTTCTTCTTCAGGAGCAAACTGTTTGCCTGAGGATGACGTGGATGACATGGAAACATTTAGAGTGTTATTTACGACCGTTGATCGGGTTTTAAATACAATTTTAATTTTGTATTATGCAACGTTGATCGTTTGAGTATTTTAATACATTTATTTACTGGATAGCTCTAAGTTATCATTTACTGTATATCTCCAGGGCAACACTTACAGAACAACTAAGTAAGTTACCAGTGAGAAATGGCTTGCCCGAATTTCAACTCGAGAAATATACTTTGAAACATGTAGGGCGCCCGAGTTATCTCGGGCAAATCACGGAAGGGGCTAATCAACTTTATAAAGTATGAATCAAATATAAATGTTTGTCACGTCGTGAGACGAGTCTTGTTCTGTATAAATAAAGTTTAAAGTTTATTAGTTTATAATGTCGTATTCTGGATAACTCTGAATAGTTCTGAGTACACGTTTTCTGGAAAGCTGTGAGTGAACATTTTCTGGATAGCTCCGAGTGCAAGTTTTCTGTATATTTGTTTGTTTGTAGTTAAGCACAAAGCTACACAATGGGCTATCTGTGCTCTGCCCACCACGGATATCGAAATCTGGTTTCTAGCGTTGTAAGCCCGCAGACATTCCGCTGTGCCACTAGGGGGCACATTTTCTAGATAGCTGTGAGTGCGCGTTTTCTGGACTGTAGTGTTAGTAATCACAGCCTCTATGAAGATCAGTTTATGTTGTCTTTGCGTCAAAGTATCAAATATTTTTTATAAAGAAAAACAAGATTTGCTACATATTAATATCATATTTCCTGGACAATTTATGCGCCAACAAGACCAAAAAAAAAAAAAAGGAAAAATCAACACAGAACCAAACTCCCAGAAATGATAATGACAAAGTGATAAGACTAAATATCAGACTTAATGTGGTGTGTAGTGAATAATCCATTAACGAACTTTTTGTCCTAACATTTTTGAAATTTAGAATGAGTATATATTATTTGTTATCATATCACTTTTCAAAATGCAGGACTTCTATGATTAATCGATTAATGTCTTGATTTTTAGATGAACTTACCTCCTAACCCATACCATATCAGGCTTTTAGAAACGAGTTTTAAAAAAGTCATTTTTTTCGCTTTTTCATAGCCTATACTTATATATTATTGAACCAAAAATTCTTTCAAGATCTGTTATTATATTTCTGCACAAAATATACTCGATAGATAAATATTACATATCTGGATTTATACGTGATGTTTATTGTTTCAATGAAACTACAGTAAATATTAGGAATGCTTTTCACCAGTGTTTATGATATATATTTCAGAATAAGTCAGATAGGGATCAAAACCAATAGCATTTCCACTGACTGTAATACATGATAACAAATAATTAAAAATAAACAGAGAGAAATGGTTTACCCGAATTAATAATTAATAAATTTTGAAACATGTGGGGCGCCCGAGTTATCTCGGGCAAATCACGGAAAGGGATAAACAGCTTTGAAGTATAAATGTTTGTCACGTCGCGAGACGAGCTTTTTTCTGTATAAATTAAGTTTAAGAGTTTCTTAATTTACAATGTCGTATATAGCATAACTTAAATCTCCCCCTAACGGCAATTAGAGATTATAATTTAATATTTTTTGTTGTCGCTGATTTTAGTTATGCTACTAGACATGCTACTTTTTTCATTGCCAAATGGTAAATCTGTGATCCGGTTTCGAATCAACTTGTGTTGCGAATATATTTTTCCCCATATTCACCACCGAACAAAATTTTGAATAGGTAGTATTATTCAACTTTGGTTTGAGTTTCTTTTTCAAATCCTACTTGGATCAGCAAATTGAAATGGAAACTTTTATTTAATTATTACGTATAATACAGTGTTGCCATTCCAAATACAAGGGCAACAGCTACTTAAAATCAACTTTACTGAAGCATTTCAAATTCGCTGGTTGTGTTTTCTTCATTGATTGAGCATTTGGAAGTGATTTGATAACATTAAACGTATAACACTACAACACGGATCACGTGAAAACGTATACACGCTATTGCGGCCTTTTACGCTGCACAATCGGTTTACTTTTATGCATTATTTCGTATTATATCTCCTTTAATAGTTTACGTTTTTCTCTGCGTTTTTAAAACTAGTTAAATAACACACCTTTTGTTATTTCTGCACATATAATTCAAAAAAATAACAACTGTAGTTTTGTTTTTGCATCAACGTGACTATGGTCAACGGCACACAGGTGATATATAGAGTATATTATGGCTATTAAATGTACTAAAAAGAGGGATTACGTTGTCAAATTTATATCACTAGTATTATTTGGAGAGAAAAACTGCATCATTGTTCAACCTTCTTTTCCAAACAAAGATAATAATATTCAAAGAACACACCCGAAATCCTGTTCGCTCATTGGTGACCCCTGACATCTTATTAGCGCACGACTTAACACTAGTATGTCAAGATATAATTAAATCCTCCAATTTTATCATCTCTGAACAGTAATCAATCATTTTTAACAAGAATATAAATAAGCTTTTAACAATAACAAAGACAACGTACAAAATACAGTTCGTAATTTTCGAATATTCATAAATCATTCGAAACAAAAGCACACAGTTGGTGAACTGAAGTTTCGTGGGAAGAAGATGGACGTGTCGTTATTTTTCTAGACTTTTCTACAATGATGATGTAATTCATTAATCGTGACCACATTGTACAGAGCCTTGAGCCCACTCTTCTCGGGATACGTAATTGCAGGCATGGGAGGGAGTTAAATTGTACTGTAGTGCTCCGCCCTCTGGTGTCCAAAACATCTCCATTTTGGGCGGTGCGTGAAATGACGCTAATGACGTAGAAAACTAGCATATATATGCTATTGGTAGATGTTCGTTGAATATAATCGACAACACGTGCTTTTTCGTGGGCTGATAGTTTTAGCGTACTTTCACTGTTAGTTTGATCTCTTCCATAATAATGTTTGTGTGGGCTCATTGCAGGTCTGCTTTATAAATCCTGAGGCTCGACGTGTTTTGGGCATCTTTAGTATCATTTGGTAACAACACACAGCTTCTGCGCGCAAAAGAAAAGACACTTTTGCCCCCACCTGTGTTGAGGGTAACACGAGCTGGGTAGGCTTCTACTTCGTTATAGCTGTTGGAATGTGGTGGTGTTTGAGCCAAAATCGTTTTTCTTCCCACCTTCTATAGTCTAGACGGCTGCTGTGTAGCACCCCGGAGGTTGTAACGAGGGCGACAGAACTATTTCGGACACCCAGTCGCGTGAGTTCTCGTGCCGATACACTTACTCATTCAACCTTGTGCCGTCTATGGTAGAGAAAACCAGACGAAGACACGCGAAAGAGCGACACGGACAGTTGGTTTGTCAGCAGTACAGGTAAATGTTCGTCTGATTTTTTTTTTTTTCTTCTAATAGTTCGCCATATTTTAACAGATCTTTAATATCCCACGCATGAAAACAAGCTAGTCATAAAAGTATACCATTACCAATCACAACATTGTTATTACTCGGGTGTATTTTAATGTAGCCTAATATCAGACTCTGTAACATTATTCAAATAAATTTATACGCCACCTACAGGTCTAATGAAAGTACAGTATTCCCTAATTTTATTTATATGATTTAAGTTATCATCAACAACATGACAACAATGAGCAGTCTTTTTGTAAACTGTAATTAATTTCCGGGATTAGTAAAGTCTATGAGACTTTTGAAGCATTCTAATTAAAAACAAAATTGTGTTGTTGTTTGTTTTTTTTTGGGGGGGGGGTACCGATGCAGAGATCGAACCCTGATTTAAAGCTTATAACCCCTGGAGCTTAATTTACTGACAAGCCACCAGGAGAATGAAAACGTAAATATGATTGGATTGGCTTGGTTGTTGTTAAGCGCAAAGCTACACTATGAGCAATCTGGTCTCACCCACCACGGGTATCGAAACCCGACTTTTAGCGTCGTAAGCCTACAGACTAACCGTTGAGACATTGTGAGGCAATGAGTACAATTAGGATAATACTAGCGGAAGGTCTACCTGTGTATAGACTTTGTAATTGAGTTTATATATATTTATTTGTTTGTTTTAGCGCAAGCCACATCGAGTAATCTGTTTTGTCCGCCGTGGAGAATCGAATCCCAGATCTTAGCGTTTTAACTCCGTAAACTTTCCGCTGACTTACTTGGAGACTTGAGCTTATAAATCCAAATCATCCATAAAACAACTTAACAAGTGAGTCATTTTACTGTAATTAATATTTTGTTTCTAGTTTCTTAATTATTTCACAAGTTCGGTTTTCAATTACTTAAAGTTTTTAGCAGCTAAACTTTATGATGGAGTGGAGGATAAAAATTAAGTATTTTGGAAAAATTCAGTTTCAATCACCAAAGATTCTAAAAACGTTTCTTTTATTCCATTTTACTTCTAATAACGGGATTTTTTTTTTAAAGACAACACATTTGAACGGTAGTTTTTTCATTAGAATTATGCTAAGAAGGTGCTTGAAGTTGTGATGTCGTATTTTAAGTTATATTTTAATTCTTCTTACATTTCGAATGAACACGGCTTGAAAAATCTCAATTTTGTTTTCCGGTCAGTTGCTAATGCTTATCGTTTTCATTCAGTCGTAAGAGCTACTCTGTATCACCTCACCACTCACTCACATTGATCTACGAATAAATTCACCCTCACCACATTTAATCATACTTTGTCTTCTTTGAATGTTTGTCGGACAAAAACATTACCTTTACCTTTGCTCTGACCACCACTGTTAGTGCTTTGTTTTTATAATAGACTTTCTTCGTATTTGGTGAGAGAAAAATTAAGGACCCGTGAAAGAAACTAACTTATTGCTCCGTCTTCCTTCCCACATCACCTAACTTATTACTCCGTCTTCCTTGCCACTTCACCTAACTTATTACTACGTCTTCCTTGCCACTTCACCTAACTTATTACTTCGTCTTCCTTCCCACATCACCTAACTTATTACTCCGTCTTCCTTCCCACATCACCTAACTTATTACTCCGTCTTCCTTGCCACTTCACCTAACTTATTACTTCGTCTTCCTTCCCACATCACCTAACTTATTACTCCGTCTTCCTTGCCACTTCACCTAACTTATTACTTCGTCTTCCTTGCCACTTCACCTAACTTATTACTCCGTCTTCATTGCCACTTCACCTAACTTATTACTCTGTCTTCCTTGCCACTTCACCTTATGTCTTCCTTGCCACTTCACCAAACTTATTACTCCGTCTTCCTTGCCACTTCACCTAACTTCTTACTTCGTCTTCCTTGCCACTTCACCTAACTTATTGCTCCGTCTTCATTGCCACTTCACCTAACTTCTTACTTCGTCTTCCTTGCCACTTCACCTAACTTATTGCTCCGTCTTCATTGCCACTTCACCTAACTTCTTACTTCGTCTTCCTTGCCACTTCACCT
>NW_013666477.1:55406-62179 GCF_000517525.1 Limulus polyphemus
ATGGAAAAGGCATTCTGAAGCTATAAGATACCCACAGTTTCCTGTTTTTCTTTAAGACGTCTCGGCCTGTATTTTCTCAAGTTTTAAAACAAATCCGAAAACCAGATAAGATCGTTTTACAAGTTAATCTCCTGACACACCCACAACAAACTCAGCAAATGATTTTCAAGTGATTGTGAGGAATGCGGAAACATCGAGCTGACTTTTTTTTCCGTATTCTATGTTGTTCAAAAGATTAACTTGTGCCCTATAATTTATTCCTTCCCGGAGAGTATGGTACGGCGTAGTGACAGAACCAAGCTTTCTTACAGAGCAAGAGATTAGGCCTAGACTCTAACTTCTTTGACATTGCAAAGCACTTCTTCCCGAGCTGCTATGGTACAGTGTCGTGACAGAATCAAGCTTTCTTCCGGACATAAACATTAGGCCTAGCTAGTATCTAAATTCTTTAACTCACTTGTGTATGTGTTGTGAATTTTGCGTTACTACATAGTTTTGTTTCAATTATTGGTTTTCGGTCGCATCATCATATAGCTTAGAAAGTTACGTGTAACATATATATATATATTTTAATATCATTTCTTACTTCGTTATTCTTTCAGTTTACGTCTATCTAAATAGCTAATCTAAATCATTATATGAAAACAAAAATACTGTCTGTGTCTACTTATAACCGTTTAACCACTTACCACAAAACCTGACATATACCCTTAGGAGCCCCCCAAGGAGTGACATAGGGGTCGGAGTTCCGGCTTCGACCCCCCCCCCTTCAGGTCACTCTCCGAGAGCCCCTGTATCTTCCTCATGCATTGTTGTCGCTTGTAACAAACTAGCCGCTGAACCAATTGTCACAAAACCTGGCATATACCTTAGGGCCCCCGAAAAGCGAAATAGGGGGTCGGCGTTCGATCTGACACCCATAGGTCTTTCTAAAAATCTCAGTTTTTTAGTTGAGTTTGAACTAAATGCAGAGTCTGTATTTGAATATTGTAGTGGGCCCGGCATGGTCAGGTGGATAAGGCGCTCGACTCGCAATCTGAGGGTCGCGGGTTCGAATCCCCGTCCCACCAAACATGCTCGCCCTTTCAGCCGTGGGGGCGTTATAATGTTACGGTCAATCTCACTATTCGTTGGTAAAAGAGTAGCCCAAGAGTTGGCGGTGGGTGGTGATGACTAGTTGCCTTCCCTCTAGTCTTACACTGCTAAATTAGGGACGACTAGCGCAGATAGCTTTGCGCGAAATTCAAAAACAAACAAACAATATTGTAATTTTTAATTTGGTTTTGAACATGTATATTAAAACGCCCCCTTGCATTTAAACCTACAAGATAATGTCCTGAAAAAAAAAAATAAAGAAGAAAAAAAAAAAGACAAAAATTCGCGTAATTTTAAATGACATTTTTATCCAAAACCTAGAGGAAACTCCAAAGTTGATAACACTAATAAGTAATGAATAAAAATCCTATAACCCGAGCGCTTTCGAAAGCGGGTTATAGGGTTTTTATTCATTTCTATTAAGACTTCTTGAACTTAAGTGTTTTTCTGACATCATGAACACTAATAAGTAATATATGTAAAACAATAACAAACTACCGGCGGGTTATACTTAATTTTCCCTAAAATGTATGACATTGCAAACGTATGACGTTATACTTAATTTTCCCTAAAATGTATGACATTGTAAACGTATGATGCCTGCCAGAAAAAAAAAAAAGGTTTTTACGCCACACTTCTAGGTATTAAACTTCTCGTAATGATTATAATGGAAGTTCCGAAATGGAACGTAGTTGTCGCCTGGCGCGTGATTACGTTTTTAAAGTATAGGGAGAAAAACTTAACTTCATTGTCCTTCGAAAACTGATCTGTTATCTCAAAAGAGGAGCTCGCGCACACAGCCCAATGAAAGTATACGTACAACCTTCGTTGATGAATGATGCTACTTTCCAAAGAGATTTCCCAGCAGAAATAGGTAAACACTTGTAAAGGTCCTTGTGGTGGGTCAGAGAGTCGATGGTGACTTGGAATTTTCTGTCGTGGAGGTCATTGAGGATGTCTGAAGAAACATTCTCCAGATTTTCAAAGGAATGCGTAGTGTGCGCAGTCGCATAAATCAATCACTCACTGTTGACGAAAAGACCGTTACTTGACTGTCAACGGTTTTATCAGTCAGAGTAAATGATCCGGTCGGAGGAATATTTTTATCGTGTTAGTTAGTTTATTGTTGTTTTTTTAGTTAGTTTGCTGTTGTTGTTTTTAGTTATTTTGTTGTTGTTGTTGTTTTTTAGTTAGTTTGTTGTTGTTGTTGTTTTTAGTTAGTTTGTTGTTGTTTTAGTTAGTTTGTTGTTGTTTTTTAGTTAGTTTGTTGTTATTGTTGTTGTTTTTTAGTTAGTTTGTTGTTGTTGTTGTTGTTTTTAGTTTGTTGTTGTTGTTGTTTTAGTTTAGTTTGTTGTTGTTGTTTTTTTAGCTAGTTTGTTGTTGTTGTTGTTTTAGTTAGTTTGTTGTTGTTTTTTTTTAGTTGTTGCAGTTGTTAGACGAGCACGTCCTCCCCTTATTGGAAAGTAAGGTGTCATTAAATGAATATGAAATTAATTTAAAAAATGGCAAAGCTTGAAGCAGACATTATTCTTATCTTCTCTGTCAGAATTCCTTTAATTTAAATGTTGTCATCTATTTATTTTATAAAAAGTACTACTTGTACAGGTTGTATAAAATATAGCCATAATATTCACCACTGAACAACAAATCCAGACCTAAATATAATAATAAGTACGTCAAATACGAAACTGATGTTCTTCAACTTTATTTCATAAACTTTTATCAGTATCACATCAAAGCAATACAAGTATGTCTGACCTCATGTTAATGAAATTCATAAAACGAGCCTTATGATTCGGGCGGCTCTCAAGTTACCCTAAAATGAAAATTTCACTTTTATTTTTACTTATACATATATGACCTGAGTATTTGTTTGTTTCTAATTAAGTACAAAGCTACACAATGGGCTGTCTGTGCTCTGCCCACCACGGGTATCGAAACCCGGTTTCTAGCGTTGTAAGTCCGCAGACAAACGTGTCACTGGAGGGCTCATACAGACTAAAATAATATGATAGCATTAACATAAACTGTTCATGTTCAGTATGTCGTATCTGTAAACTGGGAATGTTAAAACTAATTGTTCATGCTCAGCATGTTAGAACTATAACGTGGAAATGTTAAATTTAACTGTTCGTGTTCAGCACGTTGGAAGTGTAAACTGAGAATGTTAAAATTAGCTGTTCATGTTCAGTATCTTGGAACTGTAAACTGAGAATGTTAAAATTAACTGTTCATCATGTTCAGTACGTTGGAACTGTAAACTGAGAATGTTGAAATTAACTGTTCATCATGTTCAGTATCTTGGAACTGTAAACTGAGAATGTTAAAATTAGCTGTTCATGTTCAGTATGTTGGAACTGTAAACTGAGAATGTTAAATTAACTGTTCATCATGTTCAGTATGTTGGAACTGTAAACTGAGAATGTTGAAATTAACTGTTCATCATGTTCAGTATGTTGGAACTGTAAACTGAGAATGTTAAAATTAACTGTTCATCATGTTCAGTATGTTGGAATTGTAAACTGAGAATGTTGAAATTAACTGTTCATGTTCAGAATGTTGAAACTGTCTGTAAGGTGAAAACTTTTTTTTGGATTAGTTATTTATTTCCATGAAATTATAACTTCCAATACTTCCTTCTAAGCCTTACTTACACCTCAGAGTTTCTAATGGCTAATACTATTACTACTAGCTAATACCATTACTACTAGCTAATACTATTAAGCTACTGCAAAAGCAATATTTTATCGCGAAATATGTTGATTGAATTTACATTATTTTTGTGATTAACGTACAGACATACAACTGACTATCTCAGTTTCTTGGAGTTTTATAGTAAATCATCATAGAGTTATGCTTTTAACATATAATATTGAACGAACCATATCTTCTTGATAAAAAATATATTATATATATTATTTTTATTCTCTCCTGTGGGACAGCAGTAAGTTTGCGGACTTGCAGCGACTAAGTCCGGGGTTTGATTCCCCACGGTGGACACAGCAGATAGTTCAATGTGGCTTTTCTCTAAAACAAATAATTTTATTTTTATTCATGATGTAGAAACAAGAAAATCATTTTTTTTTTTTTGCCTAAACCTCTCATTGACTAACCAAATATTTTATCACGACAGATTAAGTAAATGAACTTGTTTCTGTACGGTTTGCTGTTAACGTTTTCCATGTATAATAATTAATGATGTAATTAATTTTGGATGTTTATTCATGTGGCGTTGTAAACATGTACACACGCTACCAAGAAGTGAACAAATCTAACATTTCCATGACGTCATATGCAAATAATCCCGACGTATAATTACAGGTATAGCTCGGTAGAGGCCTCTCGAGCGACTCAACAGTAAGTCTGAGAGCTTATAACGTTAAAAATCGGTTCTAAATATCCATAGTGGACACAACACTGCTGGGTCATTGTGTAGTTTTGCGCTTAACAACAAACAAATCTCGGTAAAAACTACAGCATATAAAAATCCATGCCACAGACCAAAGGGTATCGGGAATTAACATACTTTCACAAGTTCGCGTATTTGGACGATGGGAAGAGGATGAGGGTCAAAGTTATTAAGAAATTGGCAATCACTTGCAATACCTCTGTCCACAGTAAATAAGGTGACAATACAGTTCTAGTTACATCGTTAAACAACAGGATATACATGGCCCTAGTACTAAAAACCAACAGAACGGACCCTTCTTGCTGTGAGGAGAAGTGTGGAGAACGACAGGTTCAAACCCCAATACATTCAGAAATTGTTTTCATAGCAGTATGCATCACAGATACTCATACCTTTTGGGATATTATAATTATTTCATACTAGTCCGATTTGCACAGTTCTCAAGTAGAGGAGGACACTCCTGGATTTGTTAACTATATTCTCATGGAGTTTAGTTGAACTGTCTACAAGCCATGACAAAATACGACGTTATTTCAATTATGGGAATCTACTCAGTCACTGCTTCTCGATACATAATAATTCTCGAGCAAGATTTTCTATGTGTCTACGCCAATGACCAGCTTACAAGACAATGCAGTTTTTCTATGCAAGATGGGGCTACTTTCCATTCACCCAGAGTCACAAAACGATGTTTTAAAGGTTAGGGTATTATACTGAGACCAGACCAACCGCAAGATATGAACCCTATGGAACCTGTGTGGCCATCTTTGATCATTCCAGATAACCAACTTCTCGGAACTCTTCATTCAAGTTCTTCTCCAGGAGTGGGATGCAATCTCACACATCCAGATTTCAGATCTTGTAAATATTATGTACAAATATGTTTCTACTTTAAATACTGTAAAGGGCAGATCCACTAAATAATAAATATTGTAAAGGGCAGACCCGCTAAGTGATAAATACGGTAAAGGGCAGATCCACTGAATAATAAATATTGTAAAGGGCAGACCCATTAAATTAGAAATATTGCAAAAGTCACATCCACTAAATAATATAGATTGTAAAGGAAAGACCCACTAAATAATATAGATTGTAAACGTCAGATCCACTAAATAATAAATACTGCCAAGGGTAGGTCCACTAAGTACTATGATAATTTTGTACCTATCTTTCAAGTCTATTTAATAAAACTGCATTTTTTATAGAGTGAGTGTTGATTGGTTGTAAACTCGGTAGATTTAGCTGTTTTTGTATATTTTGTTAGAAAATGTGTTCAATTTTGAGGAACATTCATACATGTAAATAGTTATGGTTTTTAAAATTCATGAGCAGTGTTCTGTTCCCCTAAAGCTGACCTGTTTGACTAATGAAGTTTGAGTATTAGAAGTTTCGTAACCTCATGTGGTTTGGAGACCGTTTATTTCTCGATTTTGTTCGATTGAACAGATTATCTGTAATAATAATCTCAATGTTTTATGGAGAGAGAGAGAGAATGACTATTCCCCTCCGGGGGTGGGTTATTATCCACTCAATAAGTGCAATACTTGTGTCACACATGCAATATGGGTATTAAATGTGTGTGTGTGTGTATCTCTGTATATATAGACGGGTTTCTCTTTTATAACACGCCTATAGTTGAAAGTGCGCAGCTGTGCAAACCTAATAGAAATATTAGGTCGTCAAGAAATTAATGTCGCGTTTGGAACACCTTCATTAACCACCACCCCAAAAAACGTATATCGCGTATAATACTTAAACGAACCGCCTAAACGCCACGTTAGTGTAGCCTATATAATGTGTAAAGCTCAGTATACTCTAATTCCGGACCGGTATGGCAAGGTGGTTAGGGCACTCGACTCGCAATCTGAGAGTCGCCGGTTCGAATCTCCGTCACACCAAACATGCTCGCCCTTGGATTAAGGTGTTTATCAGTGAAATTTGGGGGTATATCATCTGCTGATAACTCCCCCCCCCCCTATAAAAAAATCTAATCCCTTATAGTGAGACATACATTTCGCACATTATGCTGTTTGAATACAAGAAGGGAAACAACGCCTCTGTAGCCACAAAGAATATCAAAGAAGTTTATGGAAATATTTTGATTTTGAACGTTCGTAAGTGTTAACGATGATTCAATAAATTTCATTCAGGTGACTTTAGCCTTAAAAACTGTGATGGCATGTTGGAATTGATATTGATGCTCTGAAGACGCTTGTTGAGTCTAACCTAAGGCAACACACTCGTAAAATGGCTGTGAAATTGCATGTCT
>NW_013666477.1:62705-64115 GCF_000517525.1 Limulus polyphemus
AAACGACATTAATTTCTTGACGACCTAATATATACACATACATACATATATATATATATATTCAAAGCACTACCAGGTTCGAAGTATCCTATCATTTTATTTATATTTTTGGCTTCCGTAGGTTGGTAGCGTTTACAAAGCTTTGACACTGCTCTTCATCCAATGGTTCTTCTTATAGTGATAAATGTATAGGAGACAATATAGTCTTGCAGTCTTAATATTAACTTGTAATCCTGGGGTATCCATTGTGACGTAACATTGGTATCACAGCCCCATCTGTTGTAGAAAATATGCTACAAAATAAATAGGTGTGTAACACTTGTATCACTTGCATAATCTAGTAACGTAACACTTGCGTCACGAATCCATCTACTGTAGAATAATGCTGGGTAACAGATGTATCATAGCTCCAGCTATTATAGAATATAGTGACGTAACATATGTATTACGATTCCATCTATTATAGAATAATGTCAGGTAACAGCTGTATCACTCCACTATTGCAGAATAGTGTCAGGTAACAGATGTGTCACAACCGAACTGACTTAATTAGCACAAGCAGGTGAGAATGACACATTTTCCTTGGACAGGATGCTACACCTATTGAGCTTTCTCTTGTATCACAGAAACAGCTATTATAGAATAGTGTCAGGTAACAGATGTGTCACAACCGAACTAACTTAATTAGCACAAGCAGGTGAGAATGATGACCACATTTTCCTTGGACAGGATGCTACACCTATTGAGCTTTCTCTTGTATCACAGAAACAGCTGTTATACAATAGTGTCAGGTAACATCTGTACCACGGCTCCATCTTTTGTAGAATATTGTGATATGAATGTGTAATACTGATACCAAACACATTTATCACAATGTGTTCTATACATTATCTAATGATAAAGAAACATGGTGAAGTTTCTACATCTGTAGGTTTGGTTACTATGTAGCATGTAGTAGTAAAGAAACAACTTTAACTGTCTTCTTACATGCCTTATTGGATGTTCCTTTAATACAAGACGTCGGGAAGTTTCTACATCTGTAGACTTGGTTACTATGTAGTAGTAAAGAAACAACTTTAACTGTCTTCTTACATGCCTTATTGGATGTTCCTTTAACACAAGACGTCGGGAAGTTTCTACATCTGTAGGTTGGGTTACTATGTAGCATGTAGTAGTTTCAAACATTGCGTTTATAAACTACAGCTACACGTCTGGTCTATCATTACAGCCAAGACTCTATAATAGACGAATGTATAAACTATTAAGAACCATATAATGATTCTAATATATTGCATCGTTATTTGACGAAGGATAACATAAATATATGATTAAGATACACAGCAAAAAACTTGGCCATCCCTTCGGTCTTCAGCCACAAAGTAAGAGCTACAGAAAAATCATCGGAACCAA